>NC_046659.1:90861975-90867150 GCF_010883055.1 Belonocnema kinseyi | reverse complement strand
TGACCGCGGTCGAGGTTAGTCTTTTTTAACTGACAGAGTGCAAGGGAAATTAATTTAAATATTTGTCTTAATTTCGTCTATAAATCAAATATCATTGCATTTAATGTAATCGTTTCAAATTCCTACGCTGTAGAATCGCTTGAGATTTAAAAAAAAAAATTTTTAATTTTCTAGAAATTCTTTAAAATTGATCTTAAATATAGCTTAAAACCCCTAAAATATCTGGAAATGCAATTACTCCTTAGAAATAGTTGAAGTTCCCAAAAAATATTCAAATTCCTGTTAGGATTCATTGAGATACCCTAAAGTTCTTGAAAGTTTTTGTACATTCGATCAAATCCTGTCAAAATTCCCTGGAAATGCCCCGAAATCCCCTAAAATAACGGTTTATTATTTTTGATTTGGAAGTTTTCTAGACATCCTTCAAGGTTGACCTTAAAATCATTGAAAATCCCACAAATCTTTAAAGCCCCCTAAAATCTTAGTAAGACCTCGCGCTTCTTGTAATCTGTTAAAAAATAACTTAAAATATTTCATATATTCAACAAAAACAAAACCATGAAACTTTTGAAATAATTGAAGATTCTTTAAAATGTTCTAAATTTTGTTGAAAGTTTCTTGAAATCTCTTGAAATTTTATTTTATTTAATTTTGAAGTTTTCTAGGCATCCTTTGAGATTAATAAAAAATCTTTAAAGCCCCTCAAAAGTTTCGTAAAATCGGAAGTTTCTTGTAATCTTCTCAAATAGCTTAAAATCTTTAAAAAAATGTAAATGCCATGAAATATTTAAAACAATTAAAGCTCCTTTAAAATATTCTAAAATTCGTCTGCTTGGTAGAAAGTTAATATTTGCGGGTTGTTACTTAAACTGTTTGGTAGATAACTCGTTTTGGCTAGAAATTTGCCTTTTTGGTTTGATGTTGAACTACTGTGTTAAAAAATAATTTCTTTATTGTAAATTTATATAATTTTAGTTAAAAAGAATTTCTTTGCTTGAAAATGGAACTGTTTTGCGGAAAATTCGTTTTTTTATTGTTGAAAGATAATTTTTTGTACTGAAAATTTAAATTTTCCATTTTTAATTAAAAATTGTTCTTTGTAATTGAAAATTCAACGACTTGTACGAAGATTCATGTACTTTGTTCAGAATATATCAGCTTTTTGAAAATTGAACTTTCCGGGTTGAAGATCAAAACTGTTTTTGGTTGAATTTAATATTTTTTGTTTTAAAATTCATCTTTTATAATAGAAAATTCATTTTTTGGTTGATTTAAATACATTTGAAAGTGTTGTATTCCTTTTATAAAAGATTCTATGTTAAAAATAGTCCAAGATTAGAATTCTAGTCTTTAAATATTAATGGCCAGGTAAACTTAAAAATCGGGAAAAGTCAGGGAATTTTGAAAAGGAAGTTTATCGGCCACCCTGGTTATTTTCACTCCCTTGATCATTGTTATAACTGAAAAAAATTGAAATGCCTGCAATTTTCCTATTGCACAGTATTAACCAAACATGGCTTAATTTTTTTCAATACATTTTGATGCCGTTTCTTTCTTCAAAACAAAACTTTTTTCTATGTACTTAACGAATTGAAGGATAGCTCTCCATAAGGGCATAAGCACTATTTTTACGATTCTTCAGGCCAGAAAAAACCTTCTCGAAAGTTGAATTTTATTTTATCAAGTTCGGTCGATGATTTGAACTCTAATTTTCAAATAATATAGCCAAAGAAAAATAAATTTGTAGCTGTTAAGTTGTAAAAAACGTATCGGAGTTTTTAATCCAATAATATAATTTTCGAAAAATGGCCCTTATGGAGGATTGCCTTCAAATTATAAATTAAACTAATATAATTCGCTTTGGGACACCACAGCTCCACGTTTTGTACGAAACCTTACAATTTAATACAATGATACACGGAAATGATCGGTTTAAAGAACTCGTTCTATTCATTTAAGACAATGAAGGAAAAAATTAGGCTGAATAACAAGGAACATTGAGATGCAGTTTAAGACAATGCATAATTTATTGTCAACGGAATTCTACCAACAAGCAATAATACAGTGAATAGCAAACAACTCGTCGCCATGTCTTCTTATTTTCGATGGATAAAAAGTGGAAAAAAGGATAATAATGATTATTTTGCACCAAAGCCGAGAAGTCGATCTCTTGATTCCAAGAGTCTGGAAGCATCCGGTATACGGCTCATCCTACAAAATGTATATATATTGTTTATTTAGCTCCATTTACCGTCCAGTATTGTCATATATGAAAGGATTAATGAAAACAGTATTTAAATTCATTTTGAGGCGGTTCGCTTAAAAATATATTCTGTCCATAACAAGATAAATGAAAATTTTTGATAGAAGATTGATAATATTGATACATATGTACATATTTTCATTAAACTGTGACTTCTAATAGATATTTTTGTTGTTTACAGAGAGCAGCAGCGCAACATCAGTCACATCTGGCAACGCAAAGTGAGTACTGCATACGTTTATGTTTTACATATAAATTTGTGAAGAGTGTATCAATTAAAATGGTACTTTTCTCCAGAACTTTCCCATTTACTATCCTTGGTGAAAACTGATGCAAAAATTATTTCGAGTCAGAAGCGGCCGGCCTATTTTTTTCTAGAGTGGGACAGGGACATAGACTTATAATATTGAATGGTACAATTTGGACATAATATAATAACATAAATAATGAATAACAAATAATAAATAAACAGTAAAAAGTAAATAACAAGTACAGGTATAAAATTTATATTTCCAAAGATTTCAAAGATTTCACAGAGAATTCAATGATTACCCAAAGATTTCACGGGTTCCGCAAAGATTTCGGATAGACATAAAAGAGTTTATAAAGATTGCAGTAATTTTTAAAAGATTTCAAATAATTTGCAAAGACTTCGGATAAATTAAAAATATTTCACGAAGATTTCAAATATTTCGCACAGATTTCAAATAGATTTCAAAGATTTCACGAAGTCTTCTATTATTTCACAAAGATTTCAGATAGATTAAAATTTTTTTAATGATTTCCTAATGATTTTACAAAGATTTTAAATAATTTGGACAGATTAAAAATACTTCACAAAGACTGCAATCATTTCTTAAAGATTTCAATAATTTCAAAAATATTACCGAATATACCAAAAATATTTCAAATATTTTGCAAGGATTTTAAAAGAATTCACAAAAATTTTCCAAAGATTTTCTAAAGATTGAATAAAGATTTAAATGATTTCCTGAGGATTTCATAAAGGTTTCAAAGATTTCGGACAGATTCAAGAGACTTCACAAAGACTGCAATCATTTCTAAGAAATGTCAGTAATTTTACAAATATTAACGAATATTTCAAACATTTTGCAACGACTCTATAAGAATTCACAAAAATTTTCCAAAGATTTTATAAAGATTGAACAAAGATTTCAATGATTTCCTAATGATTTCACAAAAATTTAAAAGATTTCGGACAGACTTAAAACACTCCACAAAGACTGCAATCATTTTTCAAAAATGTCAATAATTTCACAAATATTACCGAATATTTAAAAAATATTTCAAACATTTTACAACGATTTTAAAGGAATTCACAAAGATTTATTAAAATTTTCCAAAGATTTTATAAAGATTGAACAAAGATTTCAATTGTTTCCTAATTATTTCACAGAGATTTAAAAGATTTCGGACAGATTTTAAAAACTCCACAAAAATTGCAATCATTTCTAAAAAATGTCAGTAATTTTACAAATATTACCGTATACCAGGTGTATACATATGAAACCGGTATTTTTTCAAGAAAAAAACACATTTATTTCAAGAGAATGATAACAAATATTTTATTCAAAGTATGCGCCCTCGCTGGCTACACATTTTGTCCACCTCTCAGGCAATTTATGGATACCTTTCCAAAAAAAGTCTTCGTTTTTTGATTTATTTTGTTTATTTTAGATATTTGGCAACGATTTTATAAAAGAATTCACAAAGATTTTGCAAAAAATTTCCAAAGATTTGGAATAATTTTTCAACAATTTCACAAATATTACCGAATATTTTAAATTTTTCGTAAATTTTTTAAAAGAATTTACCAAAATTTTACCAAAATTGCCCAAATATTGAACATAGTTTTCAATGGTTTCACAAATATTTAAAAGATTTCTGACAGATTTAAAAGACTTCACCGACTCCAATCATTTCTCAAAGATTTCAATAATTTCACAAACATTTACCCAATATTTCAAAAGTATTTCAAATATTTGGTAAAGATTTTTAAAGATTTCAGAAATATTTGACAAAGATTGAACACAGATTGAACAGAAATTTCAATGTTTTCATAATGATTCACAAAGATTTAAAAGATTTCGGACAGATAAAAAGATTCCGCAAATACTGCAATCATTTCTCAAAGATTTCAATAAATTCGCAAATATAACAGAATATTTCAAAAATTTTTCGCGAAGATTTTAATAGAATTCACTAAGATTTAACAAAGATTTTAAATATTTCTCAAAGATTTCGAATAGATTTCAAAGATTTCAATGATTTCCTAATGATTCGCAAAGACTTAAATCATTTCTAAAATATTACACAAAACTTTCAATAAATTCGCAAAGATTTTTTAAGAATTCACAAAGATTTCTCAAACATTTTATAAACATTGAACATAGATTGTACAAAAATTTCAATGATTTCCTAATGATTTCACGAAGATTGAAAAGATTTCGCACAGATTTAAAAGACTCCACAAAGACTGCAATCATATCTCAAAGATTTCAATAAATTCAGAAATATTACCGAATATTTCAAAAATATTTCGCAAAGATTTTAAAAGAATTCATAAAGAGTTAACAAAGAATTCAATGATTTCTCAATGATTTCAAATAGATTTCAAAGAATGGACAATGATTTCATAATGATTCACAAAGACTTTAATCATTGCTCAAATTTTACACAAAAATTTCAATAAATTCACAAATATTGCCAAATATTTAAAAAATCGTACAAATATTTCACGAAGATTTTTGTAATAATTCCCAAAGATTTCACAAAGATTTGAAAGATTTCAATTATTATTATTATTATTATTATTATTATTATTATTACACCATTAAGCCATTTCCCTTTCGGGGTAGGCGTGACTCACTCGGCAGGGGAAAGGAGTAGTG
>NC_046659.1:90859123-90861875 GCF_010883055.1 Belonocnema kinseyi | reverse complement strand
TAAAAGACAAGATAATGTGGGGGTCGGCTTGCGACTGCGTCGTATCCGAGAGTCGTTAAAAATCGTCCTGTTTAAAATTCTTAGAAAACCCATAAATACACGATTTCCTAAAGATTTAAAAAATATTTAAATAATTTCACAAATATTTCAAAAAGATTTCCAAATATTTGACAAAGGCTGCAGTAATATCTCAAAAGATTTCCCAAAGAATTCTATCATTTCACAAAGATTCCAAATAGATTTCAAAAATTAAAAAAAGCAAGAAAGAATTGAAAGATTTCCATTTCTGACGATCCGATGAAATTAAGCATTCGATTTCAGAGGGGGGAGGGGCAAATCAATACTTTGCCTCTTCTTGGTCGATTTTGGGGGGGGGGGTATTGTCCCCTGTGTCCCATAGTGCTCCGTCGCCTCTGATTCGAGTAATTTATGAAGACGGGAGATGCATTCTAGTAATTTTTTTATAATGCACGAAGATGGTGATTAAATAATCAAAAGAGTTTTGATTACTGGTCAGGGAATTTTTTCATGGGACTTTGTGATAACATCCGAAATGCCCAAAATATTTCAAATGGAATGAAAATGAATTTGAACATGTATCATTTCTAAATAGAAGCGTTTGAAATTGGATAATTCTAAATTTAAACAAATATTAAACTGAAGTTTTCAAAATTCAAAATCTTCCATCTAAAAAATGTTACTTTGGACAATTTCTTTAGGGAGAAGTTGAAATTATAATTAGAGATTAGAATTTACAAAAATATATCATTTAGATGGGTTCTACGAATAGTAGTCTTGTCGTTACGCTATCGTTACGAATTAGGCCAACTTCATTTTGTATGAAATTTTGTACAAACGTAAAAGTGTTAAAAGAAATAAAAATCCTTTGAAATTTCTTGTTTTGAAAATTATAGGAGCCTAAATTACATTACAAACTCTAATAAAAAAGACTGGAGTTTTGAATTCGTAGAAAATGTTTCGAAAAATAATAGGTTATTTATTCCTCCTGGAAACTTAGCTAAATGAAGTTAGTCTAATTAATTCTTATCCGTAGCGGAAAGATAGCCTCATATTCGTAGAAGCCATTGATTTGGAAATTCAGAGGAATGAAAATTGTATTATTTTTAATTAACTCATTCGAAATTGAATATTTTAAAAGTGAAAACTCTTGAATTGTAATCAATTTATATTCGAAATGATTTATATTTGACAATTTGAACGTGTGCATTAGATTAAATATTTCAAAATAAAAGATAAAAATTGATTAGACAAATTTTTCTAAAATCAATAAATAAATTTATAATAAAAATTTATAATAAAAATTTCAATGATAAACCTTTTTAATTGGATTATTCTAAAAAAACGATCGAAATAAAACATAATTTTAAATGGGAAATATTTAAAAAATGTATACTCCAAAAACTTGAAACTTAAGCAAATCCGAACTTCATCTAAAACTAAAAAAAATTACTCTTGAAGTATTGTGATATTAAAACTGTTTTGTACTCAAACCCTTAAAAATTTCTATTGCTTCAAGTAAATGTAATCGTTTAGAAACTAACAACTTTTAAATTGTCATTTATATTTCTCGAAATTCAAAAAAAATGAAAAATGTAGCGCTTAACATGAAAATTCAGAAAGTTAAAATAGAAAACATTGAAAATTTTTAAAATGTTAAATTGTTCAATGGATTTAAACCTAATAATCTGCTCATTTTTAATGCTTGGATTTGATAAATGGTCTTAATTTTTCATTTTTTAAAATTTAATGTGGAGGCATTTAATTCATCAATTAACTGAAAAGTGTGCATCGATCAATTATATTTCTTTTTGATACTCTGCGATTTCGAAGAATCGAAGAAACCAGAAAGTTTTGTGCGTTTAAAATTGAAACCAATTTCTTTAGAATAATGAAACCCTGAGTTTTTGAGAATTAATTAAGAACGTTTTTTGATTTAAAAAAATCTATTATTAAAATTTATCATTATTATTATTATTTACATGGAATTGCTCATTTGGTTAAGTTTCAAGTTTCTAGAGTATACATTTTTTAATATTTCCCATTTAAAATTACTTTTTATTTTGAACTTTTTTAGAATAACTCAATTTTAAAGGTTTACAATTGAAATTTAGAAGAGTTTGTCTAATCAATTTTTTAAGTTAAATCATAATTTTTTAAATTGAATAGAAATTTTTATTTCTATAATTTTAGAAACTTTTATATTAAAATATTTAATTTTCTTTTCAATTTCAATTACTTCCTAATTGAATGATCTAAATTTAAAAATTCTAGTTTGAAGGTTTAGAATTTTGAATGTTTCTTTTAAAATGTTGTAAATTTAAAATCATCCAATTTCAAACGCTTTCATTCAGAAATGGTACAAGTTTAATTCCTTTTTATTCTATTCGAAATATTGTCCTTTTTCAAAATTCTACCTGTCTAAAATATTTTGAATTGGATCGATTTAATTTCACAATCATTTAATATATTTTTTTTTTCAATTTCAAGCGCTTTCTATTCAAAATTATTAAGAACAAATGATAATCTAGCCTAACAGTTAAATAATCAAATTAAAAAACTAAACCGGGAACCGGGAATTTGATTCAGTGAGCAATATTTTTTATTCCATTGTACTAAAATGAAAATATATATACTGTTTTGATATGTTATTAAACTTGACTTGTTCAATCACGAAGCGAACAATAAAAAAAGGGTTTATTGTCGATAATGACGATAATATGTGATATTTACA
>NC_046659.1:90843463-90859023 GCF_010883055.1 Belonocnema kinseyi | reverse complement strand
ATAGGGATTCTCGAAAAAAATTCAGATGTGGATCAAGAAATTTTCCAAAAGAATTACAATTCTGATTCCCAAGAGGAAATTTTCGTGAAGAATGATAATTCTAACTTATTGGCACAGTGAATTTTCTGAAAGAATTACAATTTTGACGAGAAACGGGGCATGTTCGAAAAGTATTATGATTCTGATTTAAAACAGGGAAATTAAAAGAAATTTAGTTCGTTCAGGGAATATCCCCAAAAAATTATAATTCTGATGTAGACCTTGGTTTAAAAAGGATAAAAATCATTGTTTAAAATTTAATTTTAAATGAGCTATTATAATAAGTTAGAATGTAAATAAATGAAATTCAAAAAAAGCTTTTAACATAAATTTACAATTTTTTGTTTACATAATGATTTCGTATTTGGAAACAATAACTTGGAGCGGAAAATTTTCGAAAAGAATTTAATTTTCATTTGGTTTAGGGAATTTGACAAGAAAACTGATAATTCAGCTTTATACCTGGATTCAAAAAAGAAGTGTAATTTTGACTTGGAGCAGTAAATTATCGTGAAAAATGATAATTTCGAGTTGGAAAATGAAATTTTCCGAAGCAGTTATATGTAACTTTAAATTTGATCAGAGAATTGACGAAGAAGATTCATAATTTAGGTATGGAATAATGAATCTTTCAAAAGAATAGAGCAATTCTGGCTTGGAAGAGGAAAATTTTTAGAAAAATTATCATTCTTACTTGGAACAGTGAATTTTACAAAATAATTATAAGTTTCACTTGGAACGGGGAATCTTTGAAAAGAATGATATTTTTAATTTGGTTTAGGAAATTTTTCAAGAAAAATGTTAATTCAGAAGTATGTCTGGATTTAAAAAAATAAGTATTTTCGGGAAAAATGATAATATCGAGCTAGAACAGCAAATTTTCCGAAGCAGTTATATGTCATTCTGAATGGGATTAGAGGATTTTCAAACAAAGTTATTATATAATTTTTGAGAGCAAACATTAAAAATGTACGATTTTAAATTGAAAGCCCCAATCGTTAAACACCTTATTTTTGTATTTGAAGAACTCGAAATAACAATTAGTCAATTTTTGAATTTGAAGATTCTTTTTTAAATACTTAAAATTATAATTTGTTTAATTTTCAAGGTTTGAATTGAAGCATTTAAAATCCCGAAAATGAACAGGAATTTAGCTCAAAACGTTTAAAATTCGACGATATTTGAAATAATTTTAATTAGTTTAAATTAACTTTTATTTGAACGGAATTGTTCTGATGTAAAATGTTGAGAATTATTATCTCTCATGGAGGGAATTAAATTCACTTCCTCGTTGGGGTCGTCTCATGGCATTAAACAGGTTTATACTAATTTTAACTACACCATTCTCCAAAGAACAAAAATATGTTCAAACCTTCGCTAAAATTATACACGATTAAATTGAAACCAATTTTATTCTTGATAATAACATCAATAAAAATGTATGCGGCTGAAATATACATTGTTTTGGATTCGAACGTGTGAAAATCCAACAAGAAAACCCACGATGAAAAAAATCTGCCAAGTACAATTGCATTAATTTATCAAATTTAAATTGTTCAAGTAATTTTGAAAAAATAATAATGACAAAATATATTATGAAACTTCTTTCATAAATCTTAAAACCCAATTTTAGATATTCTAAAACTTAGCGGGATTATATATTATATTATACCATCAATTTCCTATATTCGGAAAATTTTTTAAATCATTTTGCTTATACATTCAATCACGCCAAGTTTTATAATGTCTCAAACTGGCTTTTTAAATGAAAATGGAATCGATCAATATTTTTTGGAGTACGTTCCATTCTATTTTTTATACACGTACTAGTGTTAGTAGGAACTAACTTTAAAATATTTGAAATATATCTAGGTAAATGTTAATTAGGAGAACCAACCGCGTAGAAGCAAATCAGTACATGATTGATCATTAATAAAATTAATATTTTGTTTTTCTTATCTAATAGCTATATTATTAAATTTATGTTCATTTTTTGGAACCATACTAGTTACTAGTTACTAGTACTAGCAATGTCAAATTCAATGAATATGATTCTTTATTTGTAAAAGTAGCTTTATATTACTGTAAGTAATTAAATGAAAATTTAATTACTTTAACTATTTTCCTGTTTTTTTTTCAATTCATTTTTTTAAACTGATAATTCCACTATTATAGTCGAGTATTTCATCATTTTAGTTCAAAGTTAATCTCTTTGGTTGAGCATTAATTTTCTGAACTAAAAATTGAATTACTCAATTTTTGTATGAAAATTTATCTTTTTTATTAGAAAATTCGATTTTTTTCATATAAATTAATCTTCTTGGTTAAAAATTAATCTTTTTGTTTGAAAATGCAAGCAGGGGCCGTTCAAGTATTATGTAATCTTTTATTTATTTAAACAAAAGAAAAACGTGCTAAGTAATATGTGAAAAATCTCTTATTCTACTTGACGGGTTGCAATGCATAATTAGATAAATAACAAAATCGGAATTTTTAAAGAGAGAGCTGAATTTTTAGATTTTTCGGATGCTGAATACAAAGAAAAAAGTTTTCACCAAACAAAATTATTCTCTTCAGGTAAAATAGATTTAATGTGACGTTATCGTCCTGTGACAGAAAATTTTTCGTTGAAAGTTTTATAAAAAGTAGAAAGGTATTTTTTTCTTCATAAATAAACGATAATAATTTTAAGAAATATTGTTTCTGATCGCAAGGCAAAAAGTTATGTGAAAAAAACTTTTATCTAAGTGGCTGCTTGTAAAAAATGATGATTAAAGATTTTATTTATATTTAATTCCGTTTTTTGTTTTATTCAAACGCTTTTTCTTTAGAAACAGAAGTATTTTATCATTGTACTGCATCAAAGAACTTTTATGAAGAGGAAGTTTGTCAGAAAAAGGTTTGAAAAAGTGTTAAGAGGTTAGGTAATTAAAAAAAAAAGAACATAGGAGATAAGTGCAGAGAGTCAGTTATCAGGTTTTGAATTACCAATCTTTTTATTACTACAGAATGTCAGATATCTGGCTTTGAATTACCAATCTTTTTATTATTATATTAAAAATAATCTTTTAAAAAATCCTTTTAAAGCAAAATATATTTTATCTTTTAAGAATTTTGTTCCAGTTGAAAATTCGTTAGCTTGGTTGAAAGTTAATCTTTTCAAGTTGAAAATTGATGAATTTTGTTGAAAAACAATCTTTTTGGTAAGAAATTAATCTTTTTTTTATTTTAATTTCATCTTTTTGATTGAAAATCATTTGGTTGAAAATTTGTATTTTTTTTTGTGTGGAAAATTAATTTGTTGACTGAAAATTTGACTAGCATTTTTGGCAGGAAATTGATATTTTCTAGTTCAAAAGTCAACTATTTGGTTTAAAATGAATCTTTTTTAGTTCAAAATTCAACTATTCGAAAATTTGTGTAATTTGTTTAAAACTTGTCTTTTTGGCAGCGACTTTTTCAACTGCGCATGTACCGAAAATCGAGGGTCTATTTGAATTCAATAAATAGAATCAATAATAATACAGATAAATATTGCTAAACGTTTTTTACTTCAACAAAATTAATTCAATATAATCTAAGAAGTACCTAATTTCTTCAAATAATTGATTATTAATGCAATATTACATGTGTATATTTTATAATTTCAAGTCGACGCGCGCTTTTCGGTGCATGCGCAGTTGTTTAAAATTCATCTATCCTTTTGAAAATGCAATATTTTTATTTAAAAAATTAGCAATTTCAGGAGGTTTAAATTGGATTTTATATAGTACCCATGTTAATTTTACCTAAAGACGCACTGAATTTTAACTATATGAAGATAAGCTAAACATTTGTTTGAATTATGATTCAAATTCATTAACTTTACGAGATAAATTCAAGAAATGATTCATTATGTTTTTAGTATTATTTAACTATTTTATTAAGCGATGGTGATAATTTAATTAAGAATTTATTATTTATAATAAACTCATGAATTGTACACATATTCCGAGTTTTTTTTTTATTTTTTGAAAAATGCGAAATATTTGAATGACTCCGTAATATGAAAAATTATACTTGAAAAAAACTTGAGATACATGAGGAAATCTGAAATTGTCAGGGAATTTTTTTCAGCCCTGATTATGTTTTGGAATTCATTTGTGTTCAAATTCTGAATAGAATTTTTTTTAAAGTTGTTCTGGAAATTCGTCATGGAAAACCTGTAGTATCCTGAATTTTTAAAATCAAATTGTAAAAACGTTTTTTATTTTAATTTACATATTGCACCTTACCGGGTTAACACCATTACCAATCGTACAAATTACTTGTTTGATGAAGACTTTCCTCGAATTAGCGTGAGATGGCGCACGTGCGCATTTTACACACACACACGCTCAGGCATTCCTCTGTGTATTATCTGTGTACGTTTATAAAATGCACATTTGGTCACGTTTATGATTATGAGTACGCATAGTGGCAGACAGTTTCTCGTGGTTCTTGCATTAAACACGTCGTATGAGTAAAATATTGCAATTGAATTTTCCGTTTTAGAGCTTGAAGTTACACTCTTGAAGAAGTCATATATTTTTTTTCATCCATAATGATCATCTCTGTTTAATGCGTTTAACTATGATGTATAAGGGTGATGAGTGAACTATAGGAGTTATCATTGCTCCGATAGAATGAATAGTGCAAAACGTACAGCTGCGGTTTGATACTTATGTATTGAGAATTAGTGAACGAATATAGATTTTAATTATACACTAGACTAACTAAACATGTAAGACAGCTTACAACGTGGAAAAGTTGTGATCTTGGATAAAGTTGTGTTGCGAAGAACGCGAAAACAACAACTTTACGGTAAATTCTTCACGGCACACGTATGTAATTATTCGGATTTTATTTAATTTACATTTGACAGTACAGATATATTTTTACCTAATAAATGTTAGTATTAAGCGTACATGTATTCTTATGGTGCAAATAGAGAGATGTGCATTAAATATTACTTTAATCTGATGTAAAAGGGTATCCCGCCCTCGCTTACTGAAAATGTGAGACGCCGCGCGGTCCCCGATGATCCGCAAATAAAACGTGTTTGTGATGAATTTTCAGTCGCTATGTTAAATTGTGCCATGAATATTCAAGGATTGTTATTAGTGTCACTGAGTGATTCAAGTGTTATTACTGAGAGGGATTGACAAGTCACGAGTTTTGAGAATTCTTCAACAAAACACAAATTTGCATAAAGAAAAAAACAATACTCAAGAGTTTCATTATTACTCAGCAAAGGATCAAAAGGTTTAAGATCATGGTAAAGGAGGATGTGAAAAAGAAATTCGAGTGGCAGAAATAAAAATCTGTTTTACAAAGTAATTTTATCTACGACGTAACAAAAGGTCGAATCCAAAACGTACATTTTTTAGGACCTGCGCAATTCCCCCTATATCTACTATCTGGTTTCTGGTAAGTTTTACATATTGTTGAACGTGGAGATTGTTCAAATGATTTTGATTAAAATATGAAAGGGAGAGTTCAAAAATAGAACATAACGGTTTTTTAAGTGTCACATCTAAACTTAAAAACTTTTTTTTTTTTTGTTATTTCATATGATAATCAGAAATGAGGAAAAGTATACTAAAGGAACGGAATTTTTGCAAAAAGCATGATTTTATCTCGACAAATACGCATTTAATGTATGTATATAAAGTCGTTAATCATAAAAGCGATAGTCTTTAGTGTTTTTCACTTGATGAACGATGGGAACTAATTTTCCTGTGAAAGAAAACTTTCCGTATATTCAGAGCTGCCACACAATCACTTTTAGTAACTTGAATCCGTCTCATTTGTGATTTTAACTAAAAAAAAAGAAGGAAATGTATTAAATCTAATGTATACAATCTATAGTTATCTATGACATGAACATGCTAATCAAATATCAGACCTTACACTCTTTCCGTTTTTTCCCTCTTTCCCTTTTTAAAAAATAATGTCTTTTTCCTCTATTTTGAATTAATTTCAATTTGAATGCGAAAGGAATTAATCGAATCCAATTAAAAAATTCAACTATTTTTGGTTCGAAGTTAATTCTTTTAGTTAAAAAGTCTACTCAAATATTTTTGGTTGAAAAGTCACATTTCTTGATTGCAGTTTAATCTGTTTTGTTCGGAATTACGACCATTTGATTAATAATTTAACTGTTTAATTGAAAAGTCAACTTTTATGTTTCAAAAATACCTTTTTTTGTTGAAAATTTACCTTTTCGGAATCAAAAGTCAATTTTTTCCAAAAAATGTCAACTTTATAGCTTGAAAACTCAAATCTTTTGTTAAAAAATCATCTCTTTTGGTCAAAAATTAATATTTTTTGTTTGAAAATTCATCTTTTTAGTTGAAAATGTAACCTTTTTTGGTAAAAAAAAATCAACTACTGAATAATGAATAATTTCTTTTGATTGAAAATTGGACCATTTTTTCCAAAAAATGTCGACTTTATAGCTTGAAAACTCAACTCTTTTGTTAAAGAATCAAATATTAATTTTTGACCAAAAGAAATGATTTTTTTACAAGAGTTGAGTTTTCAAGCTATATACTTGAAAACTCAACTCTTTTGTTAAAAAATCAAATCTTTGAGTTAAAAATTAATATTCTTTGTTTGAAGGTTCTACTCTTTAGTTGAAAATGTAATCTTTTTTGGTAAAACATCAACTGCTGGATAACGAATAGTCTGTCTTGGTTGAACATTCTTTTTATTTTTTACAATTTTGTAACTGAAAAATATAAATGTTTCCTGTTTTACTGAAAATTTACCGAGGGGGGGGGGGGCTTCAAATCTTTCCTTGAAAATCTTATTTTTTTGTAGAAAATTATTCTTCGTTGAAAATTCATCTTTTTTTGTTGAAAATCATGTTTTTTGTTGTTGAAAATTCGTCTTTTTTGTCAAAGATTTATCTTCTTGGTTAAAAATGAATGTTATGGGTAAAATTTCTTCCATTTTATTAAAAATTCATCTTTTTTTAGTAGAAATTTAATCTTTTTTTTCGTGTAAAAATACAACTGTTCGGTTGAAAGTTGAACTACTCTGTCAAACTAATTTCTTGGTTACAGATTATTTATTTTTATTGGAAACCAATCTTTTCGTTTGGAAACTTGAACTATTTTGTTGAAAAATATTATTTTTGTAATTAGTGTGTTTAACTGGAAATTTAACTATTTCCTTTTTGGTTGATTATTGATCTTTTCTCGTAAATAATTGAACTATTTGGTTGAGAATTCATGTATTTTGTCGGAAATTCGGGGTGTTTAAAAGAAAATTAAGCTCCTTGTTTGAAAATTGATCTCTGTGGTTAAAGGTTCACCAGTTTTGATGAAATTGTATTATTTTTAGTTGAAACATAGGAATTTAAGGCGTTTAATACTGAAATCAATAAGCCATCTACATTAATTTTATTGAAAAGAATTTATTTCCCTATTTTTCCTAATTTTTTTACAATTTAGGCTTTGCAGTGTGCAATATTAAAAAGATTTAATTTGATACACGTTATAATTCGATGTTATACGCCTGAGTAAATAATAGATTATAAATGACGGCTGCGGAAAAGCCTATAAAACGAGAATTTATTTTCAATAAACAATATTAATGTCAAGAAATATGAATGTTGAAGGGGAGAAACAAAAGTATTACTATACTCAAATCCTAAGCCAAAAGTTTCAACCAAAGTTTAAATAAAATTCTTTACTATATTACAAAATATGAATTTAAATTGGTATTTTTAACAAAGTGTATATTTAATTTTTTTTTAAATTTGTTATGTAAGAAACCCATTCTTGGAAAAATGTTGTTTACCTAGTTTGTGCTGCTATATTCTTCAAATAAAGTTTAAAAATAATTAAAAATGGCATACTTCAGACCAAATAAGATTTATTTGATCTGTAGCGAGGTCTGAGTATTTCATATTTTATTCTTTTCATACTTTATAATAATGATAATTTTCCGTTTTGCCTAGTTATTCTTCTAAAAGCATCGCAATGTAAATACGGCAGTTGAGTGTCAAAGCTTTATTTAGATTGTGATACAATGATACTTAAATTTGTAAAATAGACTCTTGTAAATGCAAGCCGTAAAATGAAATCGAAATTTTTGGGTAGATAACTGTTTCTATTGCCAGTAGTCCTTGTTAGTCACTTTTTGCTTAAATAAGTTACTAATTGGACTTTTTGAAATCACAGTATGTGGCAGCCCTACGTATATTTAATACAGTTATATTGTAATTAAATAAATTACATCAAGACTCTTAAATATTTAGAAGATTCTCATTTTTTACTTTAAACCCTTTAAACATGAAAGTGATTAAACTCAATAAAATGTCGGCCTATAGTTATACCATGCCATGTCCCTGAACTGTCAAATTGAGAAGATAAAGTTCAACAAACTTTAATCATATTGCTGATACACTATTAAAATGTCGTTAAATGTCAAAATAAGTTTATCGGTACTTTAGCCGATGTGGAAAATTGCTTTTGCATATGGCTTTATACGAGATGCACAAAAATAATTTTCTCATAATTATAGTACGCTATGTCCCCAAAATATTTTTTATTGAACTACATTATAATGAAAAATTATAGTTAAAAGCTTAAAAGAATGATAGTTTACATTATTATTCTGTATTGCATACATCGAATTGAATGAGTCATTGTTAAATTATTGATTCTATATTAATATTCTGATGGTTACTTTTAAGGTTAAATATATTTTGAAAATGTGTATCTCTTGAAGTTGACATTTTTCCACTCATAACAATGCAAAAAAGGACATGACGTAATATAATTCAGTATTTTAATTATTTGTTGCAGCAGCTTTGTGAGCGAATTTCAGGGGGAAATGTATTTAGAACCAAAGATTCATACTTCTTGAACCTAAAAAAAAAATTATTCCAAATTTTCAAAAAGTGGAGATAGCGTAGTATAATTGTAGGACGACAATGTGTTATCTTAATTCTCTTATGATTCGTGCGTATATCGAGCCAAGGCTATATTTGCACCCGATATACATCATTCCGTTTCTATTAAAATATTTGAAATGGCCTATTTATAAATAAAAAGTGGATTGGTAACTTCCCACAGACCACGGGAAGTAGGTCGTATCGACCAGGAGTGTTGTATCTCCTCTTTTCTCAGTTATCACTGCTGATTTAATTCTTACACGTCCTTCACCGAGTTTCCTCCCTTAAACTCTTATCACAGGGGGGCAGTTCGGGGGCAGGGGGCAAAGTTCGTGAAAATATTTACCGCAACGGCAGGGTGGTCTGAGGTCAGGGAAAACCTTGAAATTAGGGAATTTTATTGGTTAGCCAAAGTCAAAGATGTTGACAAAAATCTGGCAAAAGTCAGAGAAATGTTGTAAGAGGTACTTTAAATTACTATGAAAGATAATAAATTAATAATAAAGAAAATTAATTTTAAATTGTTTTATTTCTTTTATAAAAGATTCAATGTTAAAAATGTTACAAGATGAAGAGTTTGGTCTTTGAATATTAATGGTCGGGGAAAATGAAAAATTGGTTGGGGAGAACTTCCTTTTTTTTGTAGTTCCTTCCTTCTGACGATCATATTTTTAGATAAACATTATATTATTTGGTTTTAAAATCAACAACTTTCTTTGTTGAAATACCATCTTTTTTCGTTGAATACAACTGGTTTTCTTTGCAAATTAAAATATTTTTTGATTGCAATATTTACTATTACGTTATCCGTTGAAAACTCATCTTTTTTGGTTGAAAATTGAACTGCTTGTTCTAAGGTTGAAGTAATTTGTTAAGAAATAATTTTATGTGAAAGATTCATAATAATAGATGAAAATTCATCATTTGAGTTGATTTAAAAAAGTTAATCTTCTTGGTTAAAAATTTAGCTATTCCAGTTAAAGATTCATCTTTTTAGTAGTAGAAAATGTATCTTTTTTGTTTAAAATTCAACTACTTGGGTAAAAGTTGAAAGATTGATTTCTTTTTATTGAAAATTCACTTTTTTGCTTGAAAGTTTAACTGTTTTTTTAAAGTTCATTATTTTGACTGGAAAATTTATCTTTTTAGTTTTAAATTTATCTACTTGGTTGAAAATTGATTTTTTCTGCTAAAAATTTAACTATTTCATTTTTGGTTGGAAATTTGTCTTTTTAACTATTTTTTACAAATATTTCAACTGTTTTGATGAAAATTCGTCTTTTTGAATAGATAATTCATTATTTTGCATTACAAAAAAAACTGACTTCTAAAAAATGCATATTTTTAGGTTGAAAATTCAACAATTTGGTTAAAAATAAAACTATTTTGTCGAAAAGTTCACTATATTGTTAAAAAGTCATCATTTTTGGTAGAAAATTGAACTGTTTATTGAAAATTCGTTTTTTTTTTTAATTTAAATATCATCTTTTTGTTTTCAGTAAATAAACAAATCAATTTTAATTTCAAATTGTTTTATCCTATTTATTAAAGATTCTGTATTACAAAAGCCGCAAGATTAACATTCTGGTATTTGAATATTAATGTTCAGGGAAAATAAAAAATTAGGAAATTTTGAAAGCGACATTTTCGGCCACCCTGCGCAACGATTATTACGCCTATGAATCATTCCACATATCAGAAGATTTAGGGATCTATTCTAATCTTTCATTTATATTTGTTAAATTTAAAAGAGGAAGCTTGAATTTGAGCTAGTAATAAAATAAAATTTAAAGAATAATTAAGAACTGCGTTTAAAGTTTACATATATTTGCATTATGCACATAAAATACAACTACATTTCGATGCTATTTTCAGAATATCTTCCAGGGTCATCTATGCTAATGCCCTACATGAAATTAAAATTTTTGCCTTATCTCGGAATGAAGAAAAACCCCATAGAAGACATTTTTACGAAAAATCGAAAATTTTGTCTTTGAGAAGTGAGAGTCTATGTAACGTGAAACGATATTGTTAAAATGCACGGCATCAATCATTTATTTGCTCAACACGGGTTGATTTCACAAAACAACGATAAGAGTGCTCAGGTTGCAAAGAATTCCTCGTCCTCTTCTTCGTCTTCCACGGACTCGAGGCAACAAGATACGAAATTATTGCAAGAAGCCTTAAATCAGCAAAAAGTGCATCTTCACAATGGCAAACTTTACATCCATGGACGACAGACCTCGCGAGGTTCAGTAAGTTCAACTTATTCTTACGGATCTTCTATTTCCTACGGATCGTCGCATGGTTCAAATTCTTCCAATCACGGAACAAGTATAGGCAATACTTCGGTATATTATACCCTACCTGGGAATGGACACCGGCATAATTATTACTCTGGTCATCGTTACTATCAACCGCGACAACAAGTTAACTTGAACGACAAGGTGTCACCATCATCACCTAGTCCTACAGGCGAACAAGAAAAACATCATCGCCATCACAGCATTCAGGAGATGATAAAGCACTTTGGCAAAAGACTTGGTCATATCAGAAGACAAAGTGAATGTCAAGAAAGTCCAAAAGAACGCGAAGAGGAATTTCGGAATAGAAGTCAAAGCCTCGATGGAGGACCGAGGCATCCTACTGTCGACGTAGATTGCGAAACTACATACAGAATCTATGAGACCATTTTGCGACAAGGTAATAATGCCCAATATGTGATATGCAACATTTAAAAAATTTACGGAAATAGGGTGTTTTTTAGAGCTGAATTTGATTGAAATATCCGTCTAAACTCTTCTTATGCGTCATCAAGAAGGATCAGGAAATTGGACACTGAAAAGTGGCACGCAATTGCTTTAGTGGCTCAATTAGTTAAGTTTGATAGAGTAGAAGCCGGGTAAAGGTAATTGTAAATATCGCGTGTGCCATGCGCTTATACATACGTTATTTTCCTCTCCGCTTCCTTTTAAAAAAACTAACAAACACTTTTATCAGGTTCATATTTATTCATGTAGAGTGTTTTTCATTATTCCCGGAATGAACCGTATTTATTTGTGCGAGTTTCATATAGTTGGAAAAATTTTTTTTTTATAGCTAATAATTGGGGCAAAAATTCCCTTTGAAATCGAAATTAAAAAGAATATTAAAAATGTTATTCCTATTTTGAAGACCTTGAAGAACTTTGAATTTTAAACTATTTAATAATTTAGGCATTCAATTAAGTATACTTCACTTCGGTTGAGGTGGCAGTGGGACTGGACAATAACCTCGGAAATGACCGCAATGTTTAGAATTCTTATTAGAAAAACCTATCCAATCACGTTAAATGTCGCGTAATATCGCATGAACTAGTGTAAATTGAATGAGTTCGATTTGGAATTTTTCTGGATTCCTACGAATTTTATTTATATTAAAAATTGTGCAGTATGAAATGCTCAATTTAAATCATTTCCAAATTAAAAATCACTTAGTTTTGAATACCTAGTTTTAAAATGGTATTTTTTTGTACAAACTTTCATTCATTATTTATTGTTCGCTTAAGGTCAAGGTCACTGTAACCCATTATAAAACTTGATTCAATTTTTCTTTGTTTCAATGAATATCTTTGACCCGGCAGGTGCCCTAAGGAGAAGCTCATTGGATCCTGGTACGAGAAGATTGTCTCTTGGAACCCCAGTAGTACCTCATAGAGCATCTGATGCTTGTTTGGATCCTGTTCATGCTGCCATACTCTTCAGGGATGCTCGAGGTGTAAGTGTGAACTTGGAATAAAGCCCTCTCAAAGTTTTTATTTCATTTTCTGCTGATACTTTCATTATACTATTAATGTAAAATATTAATAGCGGACTTCACACTCTTGCTTCTATTTTTCTCTTTTCCGCTTTTTCAAAAGAATTCCTCTTTTATTCCCCTGTTTTCATAAATATTACCGTTTTTCTCGTTATTTCTCTTAAGGGCATATGGCAGTCTGTCACGTGACTAATTACATGTTATATTCGGCGGCTTTATCATTAAGAAAATTAATATATTGTGCTGAAATTTTGAAAACTTGTTTACAATAAATAAGGGGACGTTTTTCTGGCCCAATTAATTTTCATTTTGTTTAAATATTGCAATTTTATTAATTTTTAACTTAGAATGCAATAGAGGATAGGGCTTTAGTGCCCTGGCTAAAATCCAATGAATGAAATTCCGTTATTTAAACAATATAAAAACTCAAGTAAGCCAGTTAGGCGTGCCCTTATATATTTTTAACTATTTTATATAATTTCAGCACAATAAATTCATTTTTGTAATTATAAAGCTGCCGAATATAATAAAATGTCTCCTCTATTTAAAGTCCCCCCTATTTCAAGTGACCCCCATTTTGAGCCCCCGTATACGGCTATTTCGAATTGCGAAGTTCCGTCATCTTCCACTATGTTCCCTGTAAGAACTCCTCCGCGTCAGTAGCTGACCAATGAAAAAGAATCCCGAAGAGTGGGAAACCTTCGTGGTTTTTGATTGGGTATTTTAGCAAGACGTCATGGGGAATACATACAACTTTTCGAGAAAATATTCTAAATGTAAAAGTAAGCCATAAATATACGAGTAGTAATATTTCTCAATTGTAGAATTGTTTGAAATTTCAGGTTAGTGTACCCAATCTGATAAGCCAAAATATTTTCTTTTCTTTAGTGACACTGAAAGGTGTTCAATATTACTATTGAGATCTTTATAACTTACCTCTACGTTTAGACTATTTTCTCCAAAAATTCGTAAGCAGTTACAGTCCCATGTGGTAACCTTTCTGATTACTGACATTTCCACTTGTCCTAACATTCTTAACTTTAAAAATAATAATATTCAAATTTAATTTTCAGTTTAGAATATTTGCATAACAAATTTGTCTGCACCTTTCGATAGTTCCACTTATCTTAGCATGACTGGGACGTCATGCTCGAAAACTGACTATTCCGCGAAATATTTGAGTCGTTTTTTGATAATATTATAGTGTTTGTAGCTGGCACATTGTCTTACGTCAACAAAAACACTGACATGCATGCAGTGATGCGCACAGACTGCGACTTTATCAACTGCGCAAGTCGGGGCCGCCTGAACCGTTTCCAATTGGTATGCATAATATTGCGAAATCTCCGCATGCGAGTACCCGCGCACTGAATCTTTTCGCTGCTACGCTGCTGAAATGCACAGTTGAAAAAGATGTTTACAGGGGGTGAATCGATACAAGGCCGGCGCAGCTAATGAACTTCGCTTGGAAAAAATAATCTGCCAACTCGTGTTAGAGGTGCGGGACACCTCCAGTCTTGAAATTGAAGAATCCTTACGTTTCATGGCCGCCGAAATAGAAGAGACTTGACTACAAGGTCTGATCGAAGATAATAATTGCAATTAAAAACAGATATATGCATATACACATTTCTATCTTTAAAAGAAATTACCTTATCTAATTTTGCATTCCTTAGTGAAAAAGTTATCAAGATATAAAATTAATTTTTTATAATAAGAGTGAAAAGCAATAATTTTAACCGAGTACTTCTGCCGAATATAATATTTAGTTTTGTCGATTCAAACAAATCCTGATATTGTCAACAGGTTCTAACAAATTATGAGTGATACTTTACCATTTAACCAATTTTCCTGTAAATAATAATAGGTGAAACCACCCTAAAGTAGATAGGAAAAAAATTCAATAGCATTTAACTGCATCAGTTTCCAAAAATAAAGAAAAATCTTCTTTTTAAACTGAAGCTCACATATTCAATTGAATATTATTATAGAAAAAAAATGTGACGAAATTAATCAATTATCTATATTAAACATCTTGATTAGGCGCGGTCAAGGCTACGATTTTGACACCTCTATTCTCTCACCAACCTCTCACCAAAGCTTAAAATTTTGATATTGTTTGTGCCTTGATATTCCGGTAGATTGGTACGATTTGAGCCAGATGTTCAATCTTCATACCATTTAGGCTGTCTTGTGATGACGGAAAAGTGCAGAATTTGTAAATATCTTATTCCTAAAAATATCTTTTTAATAACAAATAATTTGTACTACTTTCTTGGTTTACTATTTACAATAACTTAAATTTAAATATTTACTAATAAAAATAATAAACTGACACAACTTTTAACTTAAAACAACTGCAAGACAGTTGCAGAGCTGCCAATTTTGACAGCGATATTTTGCGATTATCTGCTGTTGGAAAATGTAATGTCCAACAAAAGGTCCAAAATATTTATAAATAATAAAGAAATAACGCTTTATATTAATAAATATTATGCATTAAACTTCAAATTCAGATTCTGATGTATAAACATGTCACAAAAATGTTTCATCGAGGTAAAAAGTATGAATAATGAAGAGGCAACATTTTTTTTAATTTTAAAATTAATATTTCGTTTGCACGATAATTAATTATGAAATTACATGGGAACTTAGTCAGAAAATATAGCAACCTGGTTCAAATGTTATACTAACCAAAAAATGAACAATTGTTTCCAGTTTTCCACTTAATTAAGATTATCTACTGTTTCGATCTAGTCAATGAAAAATTAATTAGAATTAACAAATTGAGGAAGTTTTA
>NC_046659.1:90796603-90843363 GCF_010883055.1 Belonocnema kinseyi | reverse complement strand
ATTAAAAAGTAAGAAATTAAAAATTAAATGTTAATATATTGAAAAGATGATCTTTCACAAAAAGAGGAGAAAAAAAAACATGAAACCCCCGGTGAATATTGTTGAATTAATTAAATTTGTTATTTAAAAGAAAATAATATCGTCGTAAAACTTGACATAAAATCTCGCAAGGCATTTTTCGTATGCCAGGACAAATGACTCGATTTTCAACGAACCCATCGAACTAACTCAAACCTCGTAAAATGCACATGTTACAGTAAATTTAACGTATCTGAGGAAAACCCTCAAACTATAAGAAATCTCTCCAAAAATCACTATCAATTATTCAGAAATGAGTACAAAAACAAGATATCAAAGGTGATCTGAAAATAAAAAGACATTAGTAAAAAATGTTAAAAGACAAATTCAGCATAAACTTTTTTGAAGAGAGTAAAATATTAAAAGGTACTCATTGGTACACAAGAAAAATTATGAGGCATGTTTTAGATTGGTTTAGAATCACCCACAATTTTTTTTTTAAGATGTTGAATTTACATCAAGATTCGCTTTGTTTTAAAATTTAACTATTATGCTGAAAATTCATGTGTAACTGTAAATTCATCCCTTTTGGTAGAAAATTTAACTATTTTGTTGAAAGTTCGATTTTTTTAAATAAAAATTAATGTTTTTAAATAAAACTGTAACTTCCATGTATGGTTGAAAATTCGTCTTTTATAATTGAAATCTCCACTATATGGTTGAAAATTAATCTTTGGTTGAGCATTAAAATGCATTTTTAAATTCAACTTATCTTGATGAAATCAACTGTTTTGTGAAAAATTCGTCTTTTTGGATTGAAAATTCGACAATTTGATAAAACATTAAACTAGTTTGTTGAAGATTCTTCTTTTGGTAGAAAGTTAATCTTACTCGTTGAAAATTTATCTTTGAAAGTTAGAAAGTCAGCTATTTGGATAAAAATTGAACTGTTTTTTTTTAAAGTTTAAGAATGTTGTTAAAAAGTCTACTATTATATTTTTGGTTCAGAATTCACCTTGTTTGATTAAAAATTCTACTGTTAAAAAAACTTTTTCGAATTTATATTTGAAATATTTTTTCATAAAAACGAAAATAAAACAGCGCTACCATTGGAATATTGTGCTTAAATTTAAGACATCTGTCAAAAATCCACGAAAATTGTCTATATATATATACATAAGGACAACCGCAGGATTTCACGTGGAGCAGGTACTAATCTGAGAAATTGCACCCGCTCCCAGCGAAATTGCGGTAAAATTTCAGCCACAACCACGTCTCACAACCGTAAGATAGGTGGTTACAGTCTATAACGGAATCAATACGACTATCCGGCAAAAGTTTCGTGCACCCTGAGAACACGGAGCGATCCAAGAACTATCGCCTTCTGCATTTTTCCCGCAAGTGTTTTAGCATATTGCTGACACGCAGGGAGGCTGTTTAGGCAATTAACGAGTGATAGCTTGGCATCTCCAAGAGCGCCGATGATAAGGACGATTAGTTTAACAGAATATTCAGGGTACAATCGTTGCAACTGGAGAAAAATGGTACAATCTGTTAGGCTTGACATGTGCCCTACATCTTTAACTTATTCGCAAAAAAATCACTTATAAGTGTAATTACTTTTGGAAAATTATCCGAACTGGCTTTAACCTGTTTAAAAAATCGACATTTCCGGTTTATATTTTGTCACTTTTTAATCAAATATTGTAAATTATCAAATAAACAAAATGAAGTCTTAATTTCACATTTAAAATCTTTGGCAATCAAAGTTTATAAAAAGCTTAACTGTAAGGCAACCCAAATTTTTTATAGGTGACCCTATTTCGTTAAGTCATTTTTTGGTAAAAAATGCAAACTAATTGGTTGAAAGTTGAACCACTTTGTTTAAAACGAATTTTTTGATTGAATATCCGTTGGTTCTCAGTTCAAGATTCTCTTTGGTTCAAAATTTAATTATTTGATTGAGAATTATGTATTTTATTGAAAATGCGTCGTTCTTGATAGAAAATTAATCTTCTTGGTTAATAAATCATCTTTTTGGTTAAATTTTAAACTCCTATACTGAAAAATAATTACTTTAGTTGCAAATTCGACTCTTTGGTTGAAAACTTTACTATTTTTTTTTTTTTTTGAGAATTGATTGCTTAAACTAAAAATGTAACTGCTCCATTTTTGATTCTAAATTTATCTTTTCTAATTAAAAATTCCAATAAATTGTAGAAAAATTCATGTATTTTGTTGAAAATTCGTCTTTTTTGGTAGAAATTGACTGTTGGTTGAAAGTTCATTGTTTGTTTGTTAAAAATGCAACTATTTTGTTAAAAATTCGACTTTTTTGGATGATTTCAACTTTTTTCTTATTTGAAATTTAAGCCTTTTTTGGATGAAATATAAACCATTACACGTTTTGTTGAGAATTTGCCATTTTTGGTTGAAAAGTCAATTATTATGTGGTTTGAAGTTGTACCACTATGTAAACAAAAATTCATTTTTTGTTGTTGGAGATTCATCATTCGCTATTTGTTTGCAAATTAACTTTTTGTTGAACATTGATATTCTAGAGATCAAAATTTAACTGCTGTGTAGAAACTTGGTATTTTTTACTTGAAAATTCAACAGTTTGGTAAATGATTAAACTATTTTCTTAAAAATTTGGCTCTTTCGTTGAATTCAAATGGTTAAAAAGTGATTTTTAATTTAATTACCTCTTTGTAGTTAGGAAATTCGACTATTTTATGTAAAATTCTATTTATTTTGTTTGTAAATTCAACGATTTGGTTATGGACTTGGTTATTAATGCAACTGTTCCGTTACCCATACATAATTTTATTTAAGTGATTGTATTATTTCCCTGTTTTGAGAGCATTTTGGACTCTTAAGTTTGCAATTAGTAAATACATCTAACTGAATCGTTTAAATACAATATTCGATTTTTTTCTGTTTTAGCTGCCAGTTGTAGATCCCTTCCTGGAGAAGGTCTCACTCTCTGACCTTGGTAAGTTTCTAAAATATATAGTTATATCAACGCAACAATAATCTTCCTCCCGAAGAATTATAATCATAAATTCCTAAATTCGAATTACCTTGAGAAAATAGAATTACATTTAAATTTAAATTCGATTAGAAAAAAGGCATAGTTAATACAGATTCACAGACTTAATTATATTTTGAAAATTTTCCTATGGACTTCTAAACTCTCTGTAGATTGAATAGAGGGGTGGGGGGTTAGAAAATATCTAAATTTCTGTTGGCAAACACGGCGTCTCCGACTGGTACTAGGTGCTATTCTTGGCATCTAGTTTCATCGATGAAACGAAGGCAACGTAGATGTTAGAAAAGAAGAGATAAACTGGTATCGTTAGCGAAGCACGAACACAGTAAAACTATCAGTCCTTCATTTACCAAAAAAAATCAGTCTGCTAATTTTGCGTATCGACTTCTCGATATTTCGATTTATTTTAATAAAATTTCGAGCGTGAACATCGATTATTTGTGGAAAACCAAGATTATTAAAACTGTGAGCTATGAATCGAGGAGTTTGTAAGGAGAGAACAAAAAAAGATATTTTGTGATGGTAGATATGTATGAACATGATAATATATGTAGTTGTTGTGTTCAACTGCAGAAAATTAAACTATCGACTTACGCATTATGTCACACACTTTAAATTTTTTATGTTTAACGCGTTTCAGTGACTTTTTTATTTTATAAAAGACTTTTTTTATTTATACATTGACTACTTTAACGACATTAATAAATTGCGAATGTGAAAACATTCTTGTGAATAATATTTTTGATGACTACCGGTGACAATGTTAACTTTGCACTATTATTCAAACTCAACTTGGTGGACTGAGGAAGTTGACGACCCTGTTTATTCAAAGGACCTTATAAAAGAATTTGAAGTAGAAAACCCACCTCTTGAGGACGAATTAGCTTGGACCCTATCCAAAGGTATAAAATGTAGAACATCGCATTAACACAAGTTAGAAATATGATTAAGGGCATGTATCAGACTGTCACGTGACCAATTGTTTTCGACAAATCTACTCATAAACTATTATGGATGAATTCTCCAATTTTCATAGCTGACTGAGTTCATGGACAAACGAGGAACGTCTGTCTGGTTTGGGAAGTCCATTCGAATTATAACATTTCGAGTCGATTAATCGAAAAGAATTGGTCACGTGATGTCCTAGTACAGTAACCGGACTTCACAGTTCAAAATGCTCTTAACAAGGTGGGAAATTGGTTGATTTTTAACGAAAATAGGGCAATAATAAGGGAAAAAATCTGTTAAACAAAATTAATGTAGTTTCCATATTCCTAGGATTTCAAGCAGAAATATATTGCATTTTTCAACCACAAAAGATGGATTTTCTATTAAATAGACAAATTATTTTTAAAGCAAAAGTAAATAATTACCAACCAAAATATTTGAAACCTTAAACAAAACCGATTAATTTTTCACAAAACATTTTTACTTTGTAATATTTGCAACCAAAAAGAATTTTTCAAACCAAAAAGTCAAGTTTTCAAAGAAATAGTTAAAATTTTTGAACAACAGATGAATCTTGAACCAAAAAAACAATGCATTTTTTACAAAGTAGTTTAATCATGCAGTTGATTGAATAAATTTTCAACTAAACAGTTGAATTCCCAACCCGAAAGTATGAACTTTCAACAAAATAGTTGAATTTACGATCAAATAGTTGTATTCTCAACAAAACAGTAGAACGTTTACTCTGAAGGGATAATTTCCGAACCGAAAATGTAATATTAGAATTTTCAATATTAAAAAATTTACTTTAAACCTAAAAAAATGAACTTTCAATCCAAAACGACGAATTTTATATCTGAAAACACGAAAGTTCTACAAAAATTTTGAATTTTTAATACGAAAATATGAATTTTTAACAAAAAAGTTTATTTTCGACAAAATAAGTCAATTTCGTACCAAATTAGTAAAGTTTTCAAACAATATATATGTTTTTGCAACCAAGGTTAATTTTCTACAAAAAAAGACGAATTTTCAACAAAATATATGAATTTTCAACCACATAGTTGAGTTCTCAACAAGGGAAAAGTAAAACAAATTTTCATTCAAGTAGTTAAATTTTCAACTAAAAAAAAATAGTTTTTTAACAAAGTAGTTCAACTTTCTACCAGCTAGTTGAATTTTCAACCACTAGAGATGAATTATTATTAAACAAAAGAGATGCATTTTCAAACCAAAAAGACTAACTTTAACATAAGAAAGATTTTTTAGTCAAGAAAGCAGACTTTTTTACAAAATAGTTTAGTTTTCGACCTAGCAGTTTAATTTTCAATAAAATAGTAGAATTTTTAAGGAAAAGAGATTAATTCTGCACCTAAAATTTACTAGTGGAGTTTCCAATTAAAAAGAAATAACTTTCAACCAAAAAGATCAATTTTCTACCAAAAGATGAATTTTCTATCCAAAAAGAAGAATTTTTAGCAAAACAGAAAGAATAACTGTTTAACAAGATTGTTGAATTTTTGACAAAATAATTCAATTTCGAACTAAATAATAAATCTTGTAAACAAAAGGATTTAATCAAAATGTAATAGTCGACGTTTCAATTAAAAACAAAAAGAGGAATTCTTTAAAATGGGATAAAGAGGGGAATAGAGGAAAGAGTATAAATTCTTGAGTACACGAATTGAATTTATTCCTTTCCATTAGGCTTCAAAATACAATGCAATTCTACGCAAAATTAATCTATAAAGCATGTAGCATGGATTATAATTATATAGAGAAATGAACTGTTTTTCAAAGCTTAACTTCAAACAAGAAAGGAAGGCGTCAAATTGGGTTACTGCACTTGCCTTTAATTATTCGAGAGTTCTTAATTGTGATTGACATCTTCCATGCCGATGAGAATAATTGATGTTAAGTAAACTACGAATTTTCAACAAAATAGTTAAATCGTCTACCAAAACAGATTAATTTTCAACCAAACAGTTGCATTTTTTAACGAAAAGATGAGCTTTCTACAAAACCGTTACATTTTTTTTTTAAATGCATACATTTTCAAAACTGAAGATCAATTTTCTGCTAAGATAGATTTTCAACAAAGTACATGAATTTCTTACTAAATAGTTTAATTTTCAATTGAGAAGAATAATTTTCTAGGAGAAAAGATGAACTTTCAATAAAATATATAAATTGAAAAAAAATGAATTTTCAACAAATATAAATTTTCTACCAACATAGATGAATTATTAACAAAACACGTAATCTTTGAACCAAACAATTTAATTTTCAACAAAGATTAATTTTCTACAAGGAAAGATGAATTTTCAGCAAAATACATAAATTTTTAAGTAAATAGTTGAATATTAACCAAGAATATAATAATTTTCCATAAAAAAGACGAATTTTCAAAGAAATTACATAAATTCTCAACTGAATAGTTTGAAAAAGGATGTGATGTTAGTCCTTATTTGATTGTACTAATTCTACAAAACAATTGAATTGTCAAACAGATTATGAATTTTCAAAACAAAAAAAAAACAGTTAATTTTCAAGAAAGAAGTTCAACTTTCATCCAAGAAGTTCAATTTTCTACCTATAAATATGAATTTATAAAAATGAATATTAATTAAAAATAGAAAACAGTGTAACTGTTAACAAAAATGTTAATTTTTAACTGAAAAAGATTAATCTTTCACAAGACATTTGCATCTTCAAACAGAAAAGTTGCAATTTCTACAGAAAGAGATGAATTTTCAAAACAAAAAGATGAATGCTGCACAAAATAGTTGACTTTTCTACCAAACATAAAGAAAAAAATTGCTATCACATTGTCAAATTTCATGCCAAAAAGACGAATTTTTAATGAAAAAGTATGACTTAACAAAATTGTTGAACTGTCAACGAAATAATTCAATTTTGAACCAACTAATAAAATTTCTAACCAAAAATTTAATAGTAGACTTGAAAACTGAAAAGAATGAAATTTCAACCTAAATTAGTTGGATTTTCTTACTAAGTTTTGTTAACTCAGTTTGCATTTAACGGACAAATCTAGTGAAAGCGAGTAATAGTAAAAAGTCGGTGAAGTCTGCGCTAAATAAATAGGAATTTTGATTATTTATATACTCAAGAATAACGATTAAATTCATTTTTAATACTTTTAAAATATTTGTTTAGAAAATTGGAAATTTTTCTTACAAAATATTGCTACTTTTACAATACACATAATCTTAATACCTAAAAAATCGTATGGCACTATTGTCACACTATTTTTGCAAAATTGTGGCATTATTAAAACTGTTTTGCATCTTTGAAGTGAGTCCAAAGTCTCAAGTTAACAATATTCAACGTTTAAATTAGAAATTATAGAATTTCAGGATTTAAATTTATAAGTTGCAAGTTCAAAAAATTATATACACTATTGTAAAGTCCTTTTTTAAGGAAAATTTGCAAATTGTGTGAGATCTAATCGAAGTCGAACCATTTTTTTGTTGCAGAAGAGGATGAATCGCAAATCTTTGTTAAGTTCTTCAAGTTTCATAAGTGCTATGACCTTATACCTACTAGTGCGAAACTCGTTGTTTTCGATACGCATCTTCTTGTAAAAAAAGCTTTCTTTGCTCTTGTCTATAATGGTTAGTAACTTTGCAAAGTACCACCTGAGAACGATTAGAATAATATATATCTTAATTTTTCTTTTTTAATTTTCAAGGGGTCAGAGCAGCGCCTTTATGGGATAGTTCTCGACAACAATTTGTTGGAATGCTAACTATAACGGACTTTATAAAAATCCTTCAAATGTATTATACCAGTCCGTCCGTTGCAATGGGTGAGCTTGAGGAACATGAGCTCGAAACTTGGCGAAGTAAGTTCAATAACATTATCTTTCATAGTATAGTCCAGTCGCCACTAACACTTCTGTATGCACTAATAGGTCCCCGAGATAATTCTTTTTCAATAGGTCAAGAAAGGCCCCTGAGTACGAATATCTTGGGTAGGTTTTCGAAATCTGAGTCAATTTTTGTTTAAACAATTTTTTAAAAACAATTTCAATATTTATTCTGTAAGCTCTTCATTTATTCATAAACAGTAAGCAGGATCAACCAGTGTCATAATATTGCTTCAAATTGTTGGGAAATCTTTATCTAGCATTAATAACATATTTTGTTCATAATATCCTTTCATAAATTGTTTATAACAGTGAACATTTTCCCCTACGATGTCTAAACGATTTCCTCTTAAAAATAGCAACTTTTTAACAATAATTCAAGGAGAGAAGTTTTTATTCGATGGGAAGATTTCTTTTTCCTTTCAAGAGATCTATCCTCGATATAGACAGTTTACAAGTTATAAGTTTTTCTAATCAATAGATTGTGAAGTAACACTGTAAATATGGAAATTTGGTTAAAAACTCATTTGTTTATAACGCTGTACACTGCAAACTGTCGTACGGAAAAAGTGCAAGATGCAAAAAAATTTTATTTTTGCTCAGCCATACTAAAAATGATTTTATACAATTTTTTGTGTGAATAAATAATGAGATTGTTACAAAAAATTGTTTAAACAATAATTGACCCAGATTTCGAAAACTTACCCAAAATATTCGTAATCAGGGGCCTTTTTTTGATCTTTTGAAACCGAGTAATCTCGTGGACCTATTAGTGCATACAGAAGTGTTAATAGCTACCGAATTAGTAGTAGCAATCGTTAAGGGGCTGTTTAGAAACTACGTCACGCTATTTTGAACACCTTTCCCACCCCTCCCTTTCTTCGTCGCAGATCATCACATAAAGATGGACCCCCCCCCCCACGATGATAGCACAAATACAAACATTCCCCCCTCCCATTTTTTAAGACAAACTTTTTTATTTTGATTTACAACTCTCCCCTTTTTCATCCCCTGTTAACCCGTACTCGTCATACTGGGTACCGTGTACCCCAGGCTGACTTTGCGCCTGCGTACCTTCGAAGAAATGGTTTAGAGTGGAACTAATTATGTATAAAATAACTAAATAATTAATCATTGTTAATGATAAATAGTAATAATCTTAGTAATGATGATTATTATTAGTAATTATTATTAAAATATCCAGTTTTTCTCATAAAAAGAGTTTTTTCATTTTATTTTACAAGTTCAAAATTGACCTCTAGGTTTTATATGTTTCATGAAAATTGATAACTTCAAACTGTAAAATAATTATACTTTTTCTTTGTTTCTCGCGTTTTTATAACATAAACCATTTTTTTTAACGGAGAAAAATTACTGTATTATAAAGAGGAAGTCTTGAACTAAATTACAGTTCAAGGTTTTAGTCGATACATACAAAAGAACGCAAGTGGCAACTGTTTCAAATGGCGTGTGGTCCACTGGACCCAGTATGACCAATACGTTATGTTTAGGAGATGTGACGACTACGGGTTAAAATAATTTTTTTGTGTATCCACCCATACCCTTTTTCGTCACAGATCATCACACAAAGCCTCAACACCCCAAGGTGACGTCGCAATACCTCTCCCCACGGTGAGCCTTAACCATCTTTAACCTAAAAAAGACATTACAATAAGAAGTTTTTTTGCGGAATAATATTTTTAGACAATATGCGCATATTTTGTACAACAAAAAATAAAAAATCATGGGAGCGCTTTTTTTAAAATTAAAAAATTTGAATTTAAAAAAAAATTTGAAATAATAGACTTTTTACTTACAAGGAAGGTACTCCAGGTGTCCCTCGCCGATTTGATTCCCCTTAATATATGTTGTAGTATTCGAAAAAATAAGCGACGCTTTTTTTTTGTCTGCAGAAAAACACTTTAAGGAGGTGAAACAGCCCCTCAAGGATAGGGGGTAAATCACCCCTTAATATATTTAAAGTTGCGCTAAAAACGTTTAAATTCACAGACAAAAATGTTTAAAAAATATATTTTGCACTTAAGACAAAAATAAAGTTGGGTTTCGACAACAACAAATTTTTTTTTAATTAATGGGGGTAAGCTACCCCTTAACTCTTTTTATTTTGTGTCTATGATAATGAATACTTTCCATACGCCAAGACAATTAGGAAGATAGTTTTATAACGAAGGAATTAAAGTAAAGTCCATACTATATAAATAAAAAACATTACGTGGGGGTTAACCACCCCTACATTTTGTCAAATACGCTGAAAATTACGAAATTCGCAACAACATCAATTTTTAATGGATGGGGGTATCTAGCCCTAAATACTTTTTATTTAGTTTCTATAATAATATATATTTTCCATACACAAAGACAATTGGGAAAAGTTTTATACCTACATTAATAAAATAATTACGTGGGGGAAAACTACCCCCTAGTTATTTATAGAATTGCAAAAAATGTCTAAACGCGAATAAAAAAAATGCGAAGAAATATGTGTTGCACACAAAAAATACTACACCTAAATTGTTTCACATTATTAACCTTCATAGTTCAATCTTTTGCGCATTATTTTCAAAGTTTGTTCATGTTTAAGGCATGCGATCTATTGTAAATGAATCACCTTTTTTTCGCAGGATAAAATTTATCACAGAATGTGCAATAATAGAATAGCTGACAACGAATGTTGAATCTTTCATGTCGTTCCTGTTGGAATAATAGTAAAATTTACAATTTTATCAAATTATATATTATCATCTTTACTTAATATTTTTACAAATAGGACTCATTATGCGTTCTTAGCTATTCTATTATTGTACATTTTGTGATAAATTTTATCTTGCGACAAAACAAGGTGATTTTGAATCTAAATTTTAATATTGTTCCAACAGGAACAACAGGAAAAATTCAACCTTTAGACTATGTATTTGGTTTAGAGTTTGGAAAAATGATGTGCGTCACTTTTCCGATTCTCTTATTTTGATGTACATATCAGGAATAATATTAAACTTTAGTCTTTGGCGCATAATCAGTTAACCTCGCCAAGATATACTAATCTTTTTAAATATGCATGGTACAAAAGCGCATATATTGCAGATAAAGTAGGCAAATTCGAAAATCCGGTTAACTTAAGCTTTTGTAATTCTTATAAAACACGGTGTGACATATTAGGTTGCACGAATATCGCTATAATTCGATGTGCGTGGTGTAAAAAATCGTTATGTTTTAAACACTTTTTTGACGAATATCATTATTGTTCAAAGTTCTTCGATATATTGTCTAGAATTCACAATATTTTAAACTTGACGTAACCGTATAATTTTTGTCTATAAACTATGTATACTTTTTAATTATTTTGATAATTTTTTTTTGGTGTAAAACAGTTTAGGGGTAGTTATCATCTTTAATCATCTTTGTTTCTTAAAAATATAAAAATACCTTGGTCCTCTTTTTTGTGTGTAACATGAATTTTCTTCGGATTTTTTTACTCGATTTTAGACTTATTTTGAAATTTTATACATAATTGAGGGATGGTTTACCCCCGTTTAATTTTTTTCTTGTATGGATGGAAATTATATATTGTCATAGACGCAAAATAAAAAGTGGGTATGGGTAGCTAGTTATTAAAAAATTTTATTTTTTTGAAGCACCTTTATTTTTGTCTCAAATGCAAAGTATAAATTTTCTAAATTTTTCTTCTATGAATTAAAAAATTTTCAGCTCATTTAAAAATCTGTATGGCTGGTTTAAAGCCGAAAGCTGGTTTTAAGGTCGAAAGCCGACTTTTTTTTGTCTCAAGTGTAAAATATCCCTTAACTAACACTGTGAGTAAAAAAGACCCCAACAAATGTTTAAGCCCGAATTAACCGTACTAAATTCGAGAAAATGGTTCATGTGTCGACTTTTACCAGTAATTGACATCACTAACTAAAAGTAAAGTGAACTAGTATAGAGCGGCAAACGTCAGCATACGTTGGGCATAAGTAGACCTCGTAAAACTGTGCGGGTATTTAATACCCCTTGTGCCGTTTGTAAACAAAAAAGTGATTTTCAACCAAAATTTGTGCCATTGATGTGGGTGATTTTCGTTTAATTTCCAGCGTAAGTTTATCATCTAAAGTAAAATCATTTTTTTTCTCATAATTTCATAGTCTCTTGCTCTTGTAGATGGCCTACAATTTACGGCGCCGCACAGGCCTTTGTAGCGGCTGTGTAAAACTTGTTTTTATGTTACTTTAGTATTTTTATTAACTATTTTTGTACATTCAAATAAAACTAAATTGATTTGAACATGGAAAAATATGGTGATTTATTTGACCATAAAAACAAGTTTTAATTTTACAAAATAAATACCTTTTTTGGAAGCATCAGTAATCAGTAATTTTTTTCTTACAGTGTAGTAACTTAAGAGTATAACCCTAAATTTTTAGGCAATAATATTAAAAATTACGTGAGTTATGAATTGTTAATTTAAAAAATCACTTTTTGTCGTTTTTTTCAAGAATTTTTTGACTAACTTAAATTAAGTTTAATGACTATAAAACCGATTCCATTTAAAAAAGCATATGCTAAACTACATTAAGCAATTTTTGTGTGCAAAAATATTCAATACTGGCTGCGCGGAACATGTTTGAACACGTGGGGCGAAAAACACCCGTTGTGCCATTTACGTAATAAAAAGGAGTTGTGCCAATTCAAGGATATACTTTTTAAAAAATGTTCTCTTATTAATTTAGCAATTTGCAGCACATTTAAAAATATGCAGGGTGGTTTACCCCCACGTAATTTTCTTATTCATGTTGGATGGACTGTATTTTACTTCCTTCGTTATAAAACTAATTTCCAAATTTTTTTGTGCATGGAAAGTATATATTATCATAGACAAAAACTAAAAAGTTTTAGAGCTGGCTACCGCCATTCATTTTTTAAATATTTTTTTGGTGAAACAAGTCAACTTTATTTTTGTCTCAAGTGCAAAATATATTTTTTGCCATTTTTCTCTGGGAATTTAAACATTTTTAGCACAAATTTAATTATATGTAAGGGTGGTTTAATCCTTTCATATATTTTTTGTTGTTGAGAACATTACGTTATTCATCTTTCATCTCGAGGAAACCCCCCTAAAGTGTTTTTTCGCAAATAAAAAAAAACGTGTCGCTTAGTTTTTTGAGTACTGCAACATATATCAGGAAGAATCAAATCCGCGAGAGACACCTGGAGTACCGTCTTTGTCAGGAATTTAAAAAAATTAATTATAGAGTCAAAATACTTCTGCAAAATTTGTATAAGATTATAGCTGTTGAATATACAAACGGTTATGTATTCCTTTAGTGAAAAATGTTAATCAAAAATATTACTTGAATTTTTTTTCCAGAATTTTCTCCCCGGATTAAATTTTTATATATTTTTAGTATGTAATTTAAAAAACCATGTCAGCGTTTAAAAAAACATTTACTATTAATTATTATTTTTTGCTGAATTTATTTTGTGGCTTTTAAAACATAAATTTTCTATTCTTCATGTTACCAAAAAAATGAATATTTCTTTTCGTGGTTTATATGTTGGCAGTATATTGTATTGTAGCGCCTATAGTAGTACAGAACTGCAAAACTTTGTCATGATGAAATACATTGCAGTTTGGAGGGCCTGGTTTGAAGCTAAAAAATCACCATTTTTTAAGCAACTGTTGAATAAAATAGTTGAATTATAAACTACAAAAATTAATTATCAACCAAACAGGTGAATTTGGAAACAAATAGTTGAACTTTCAGGCTAAACGAATGGATTTTCAACAAAATAATAAATTTTTTTACTAAATAGTTGAATTTTTAACTTATAAACATGAATTTTTAAACAACTTGCAGAACTCTTAAACAAAGAAGAAAAAAGGTCAATAAAAAGCCGTTGAATTTTGAACAAAATAGTAGAATCTTCATTAAAAAAACATGAATTTTCAACAATTTTGTCAAATTATTAAACGAAAAAGATTTAACTTCAACCAAAAACAGTTGCATATTGTACGTAATAGTTAAATTTTCAAGCTAACAAGACGAAATAAAAAAAAACAGATGAATTTTCTATAAAAAAAAATAATCTTAAAAAAATTCGTTAAATTTTCGATAAAAAAAATCGAACAAAATAGTCTCATTTTTATCAAAGTAATTAAATTTCCAACTAAAATTATGAATTTAAAAAAAAAAGTTTTTTTTATACCGAAGATTATTTATTAACAGAAAACGTAATGATTGATATTTCAACCACAAAAAAGATTTCAATTTTAATTCAAAACCACGACTAATAACAATTATATGTTGAACAAGCCGATACACTCTCAATAAAAAAAGACCAAATTTCAACCAAATTATTAAATTCTTTAGACAAATACTCTATATAGCAGTTAAATTTTTTACCCGAAAATATAAATTTTCAATCATAAAAATAATTTTAAATCAAATAGTTAAAAAAATTTCTACCAAAATAATAGAATTTCGAACCCAAAGACGAATTTTCAAGAAAACAGTTGAATTTTCGACCAGACAGTTTAATTTTAACCTAAAAACTTCCAATTTCACCAAAAAATTAAATAGTTAAATTTACACATCAAAAAATTGATTTTCAACCGGAAATAATGAATTTTCAACAAAATAGTATAATTTTTAACCATATAGGTAATTCTTAAATTTAAAAATCGAATTTTTCAAACTTTCAACCAAGTCCTTTAATTTTTTATCAAGAAGATTAATTTTCTACGAAAAAGGACTAATTTGCCAATAAAGGCATCGATTTTCTATCAGATTGTTGAATTTTCAACTAATAACTATCAATTTACAACCAATAATGAAATAGTTAAATTTTCAGTTACTAAAATTAATGTTAAAACAAAAACAATTTATTTTCTAGAAAATATTTAAATCTTCCACCAAAGTAGTTCACATTTCAACCAATTAGTTGAATTTTCAACCAAAAAAGTATTAATTCTTAATGACAAATTTAATAGGCCGACTAAAATTAATCAATTTTTAACAAAAAATGAAATAGTTAAATTTGCAGTTCAAAAAATGTTTTGTCAACGAGAATTGTTCAATTTTCTACAAAAAAGTTGAATTTTCAACAAAAAGCATGATCAAATATTTCAACTAAAAAAACGTGTGACCTAGTTTTTGAATTGCTCCTATTTGATAATCGAACATGAACGAGAAAGTGGACAAATATAAATTTCGAACAAATTATTTTCTTTTTGCAGATGTACTAACAGATCAAGTTCATCCCTTAGTTAGTATAGGTCCTGACGCATCACTCTATGAGGCTATCAAAACATTGATACAAAACAGAATTCACCGTTTGCCTGTGATAGATCCTGATACTGGAAATGTTCTTTATATTTTAACCCATAAGAGAATTTTAAGGTTTCTTTTCCTTTATGTAAGTATCATTTAATTTGCACCATTTCGAAGTGCATACTTTTGTCCTTCTTTGCTTATGTAATATCGCTCATTTTTATTACTTTTCAATTGCAGATAAATGAATTACCTAAGCCCTGTTTCGTAAGCAAAACATTGAGAGAATTGAGGATTGGCACATTTGAGAACATCGAAACAGCTACAGAAGACACTAGCATAATTTTAGCCCTGAAAAAATTTGTTGAGAGGCGAGTCTCAGCTTTACCGATCATTGATGGCGACGGAAAATTGGTCAACATTTACTCCAAGTTTGATGTAATCGTAAGTACAGTCATGAATCTTCAAGGTTTAACATAAATTAGCTAAAACGTTAGAAAGAATCTAAACCACATAAAAAACCTGGAAAAACATTTTTTGTTTAAATTGCCGTATAAAATTCAATAACAAAGGTTTTTTATTTGTACAAGTAGCTTTATATCACTGCATTGAACTATTTTGTTGAAAATTATTTTTTTTTATTTTGAAATAATTTTTAAAAATTAAAATTTGAACGATTCTATTTTTGGTTATAAATGGATCGTTTTTAGTTAAAACTTTAAGTATCTCGTTGAAACTGCACGTATTTTACTGGAAAGTTGCCGGTTTGTTTACAATATTTTTTCTCTCTTGACAAAAAATCTTTTTTAGTTAAAAATCCAACACATGTTAAAAAGTCGTCTTCTTTTGATGAATTGAACTGTTTTGAATTATTAAAATTAAAGTCTTTTTTGGTTGAAATATCAGGTACTACATTTTTTGGCATCAAAATTTTATTATTTGGTTAAAAGGAAAACCTTTTTGTTAAAAATTAATTTTATGTTGTCAAGATTCATCATTTTAATTGAAAATGTATCTTTTTGTTTGAAAATTAAGTTCTTTTGTTGTAAATTGTTTTTTTCCTTGGCTCAAAATTTAATAGTTTTTTTTGCTGAGAATTTAATTAGTATTACAGTTAAAACTTGAGCTATTTTGTTAAATTTTTTTTTGTTTTTAACTGAAAATTTAATTATTTCACTAGAATATTACACCAATTTGATTAAAAATTCATCTCTTTAGTTAAAAATTACTTTTTTAACTGTATTCAATTTTTGTTGTTGAAAAATTATCTTTTTTAATTGATAATTCGTCTTTTTGGTAGAAAGTAATATTCATGGTTGAAAATTCATATTTTTGGTTTAAAATTCAACTATTCCACTTAAAGATTCATATTTTTAGTTGAAAATTAATCTTTTTAATTTTAAATTTAACGATTCCAGTCGAAGATTCCTCATTTTAGTTGAAAATGCAATATTTTTACTTGGAAAGTTAGGAGTTTGAAGTTATTTAAATTTAATATAATATAGTACAATCATTAATTTTAAGTAAAAAAAAAAGACAAAAGAATTTTTTTGGAAGTATATTATCAAATTATTTAATTAATCGATGATGCTAATATATTAAAAAATATATAGTTATGTAATTTGTCAAAGCCTTCTAAATGAAGCATATTAATTCAATCACAGAGTAGTTACATATTTGAATATGGGTTTCGATACTTTAAAATAAAAATGTTTTGTCAGATGTGAAGTATTCAACAAATTTTCTATCTAACATTCATGCGGCAACCACATTCTTGGTAATTTAAAAAATTCTTTGTTGCTGTTATTGACCTATTTTGTCGTATCGATATCAACATGTTATATATTTTTGCAGAATTTAGCTGCAGAGAAAACGTACAATAACTTGGACGTTTCTTTGCGAGAAGCTAATGAACACAGAAACGAATGGTTTGAAGGTGTTCAGTGTTGTAAATTGGACGAAACCTTATTCACTGTTATGGAAAAAATTGTCAGAGCTGAAGTGAGTTTACTGCTTTAAGTGAATAAAAATATATGTACATACTTTAGGGTGGCCGTTTTAATGTAGGCAAAAATTCACGGTCATTTCTCGGTTCGCAAACATTTTTTACGGTTGAAATTGAAATTAAAAAGTTCAAACTCTTAGAACTGAACCTTTTTTTTTATTTGAAGTCATCAAAACTGAACTGCAAGTTAATGCACTCATACTTGATCTCGTTTGAAATATAAACTTTAAAAATTAAAGTTTAAAATTTTTTGAATTCAAAGGTTAAATAATTTATACGTATCAAATGGAAGCTGTTATTTATCTCCGATATATATCCACGCTATCATTTTCACTGCTCTAAATTAAAACTAATCATCCCTTTCAACTCACATTAACAAAAATTATAAAAAATAAAACATGCCCCTCTTCCAATTCAGTACAAAACTGAAAATAAAACGTTCCCCCTTTCATGTGAGTGTTAAAAATACCAAATTCCCCTCTCCCTCCGTTCACGTAATAAATTTATTTTAATCGCTTCCAAGTCAGAAAAACAATTAAGAGTCAACCAAAATAAAAATCTGTCTCAATAAAAATCTTAAAAACGAAAAATGTCCTTTTTCAAATTTAGAAAAAATTGAAAATCAGAATATTCTTTCTTCAAACTTAACAAAAATGTTAAAAATAAAAAATTAGCCTTCCAATTCAATAAAGTATGGTAAACCTCTCTTCCAACTCGAAAAAATTAAAAAGGCATAAAATATTCATCTGCCAATTTAACGAAAATTAAAAAATAAAATTACTTGGTTTTAAACTTAATAAAAATATTAAAAATACCACAGTTTTCCGCTTTCAACTCGATAAAAATGGAAAGAACAAAAAAGTTCCTCTTCCAATTCAGGGAAAAAATAAATACCGAAATTTCTTCTCTTTCGCTTAAAGTTGGAATTGTGAAATTCAAACGCGTTTTTAGTTTTAGTACTCTGAAATTTTATCGCATTTCAATTTTTTTAAATTCTATAAATTTGTTGAATTTTCAACAAAATAATGAAATTTTTAATTGAAAATAAGATTTGAACTTAAAAAAAAAAACCGTGATTTTTCAAACAATTCAGTTCCTTATTGTTTAATTTTGTTTAATTATTTAATTTAATTATTGTTCAGTTTTTAACAGTATTTTTAAAAAATCATTAATTAATTTATATTTACAGTAGATATCAAGTTAAAACGTTTCATATCCAAAATTTTCAAATTCAAACTCTTGATTTTTAATCGATCAAGTCTTTAAAACTGCATTTTAAAATTATTTAAATTGCAAATGTACGCTTAAAAATGAAGATATAAAATTGAAAAATGTTTGAGTAAATGTTTTTGGAATTGCGTATATCATTAATATAAAATTTGTAATATTTCAAGTGATTGGATAGATGTTTCTTCTAAAAATGTTTTTGAGTTCAGTGGCCACCCTCATAATTCTATATTAAAGACAATTCAATTCTAATATCATTTAAATTTACCAGGTTCACAGGCTAGTCGTAGTGGACGATGATGACAGAGTGATTGGTATTATTTCTCTCTCAGATTTGCTGTTTTATCTTGTACTCAGGCCTTGTGGTAAGTTTGATTTATTATGAACACTTGATTTTTAAATAACTTATATCATTTTCTTTAAGAAAAGGGTTTTGTATATACAATCGATCATCGTTTTTTCCCCTTCAATGAAGAAAGTGCTTCAACTTTCAACCAAATAGTTGTTTTTTAACAAAAAAAAAAGATGAATTTAGTACCAAGTGGTGAAGTTTCATATAAAAAAGTCGAATTTTTCATCCAAAATATTAAGTTTTCAATCCAAAAAGATTAATTTTCAAAAACTTAGGTATTTTCTAACCAAATAGTTGAATTTTCCACCAAGAAGATTAATTTTTCACACACAAAAAAAAAGAATTTTCAACAAATTACATCAAATTTCATCTAAATAGTTTGTGCAGTGGATCTGACGTTTGTCCATACTTTATTTGAATTATTTTTAGTTAACATTTTTTTCGTTTCTAATTTTTTTACAATTAATGGGTGAATTCTTAAACTAAAATATATCAATTTTGAACAAAAAATGGATCCGTTCAGTTTGTATTTCGTAAAATTAATTTTCAATTAAAAAATAAATTCTAAAAATATGTTGAATTCTCAACAAAATAATAAAATTTTTAATTGAAAATAAGATTTGAACTATAAAAAAGACCGTGATTTTTCAACAAAAATCATGAATCTTTAATTTAAAAAATTACATTTTGAAAGTTTAATTTTCAATTTAAAAAGACGAATTTTCAACGAAATATGTATTAGCTGGCACTTTTACACATAGAAATTTTTTGTATTTAAACAAAAAAATAAACAATTGGACTTCACCAACAAATACCTCAAAATCAAAACAAAATCCTCAGCTAAAACAGATTAATTTTTACCCAAACAGTTGCATTCTTAACAAAGAAAATGGATTGTTTCAAAAAAAGACGAATTATCAACAAAATGCATACATTTTTAATCAAATGGTTTGATTTTTTAAGGCAAAAAGACGAATTTTCTTCAAGACATGAAGGTTCAATAAAAAAATATGATTTTTCAACAAGAAAGTTAATTTCCAACCAAACAGTTGAATGTTGAACCATATAGATCAATTCTAATTCTAAAAATTCTTATTGTATTTTTCTAGCACTTTATAATATTCTAAAAATCATTTTTTTACAGTAAAATTTTTTTCATTAAAATAATTCAAAGTTAATGCAAGAATATAAGTGATTCCTTGGTTCGAGACGAATCGATTTACCTATAATATGAATACTCTTACATTTTATTGAAGTGTAAGGAAACTATCGTGATGCATAATATTTGAAAAAAATGTTTTTTTTTTCATTCATCGGCATAATTCAGAATTGATGCATGAATAGAAGTGAGCTCAAAAATGTACCTTTTAAAATACAAAATCTGATTTTTATGATTTGTCATTGTGTTTTTTGTGAATTTTTATGATTAAATTGATCAAAATAGAAACTTTAGGTGGTTTATTATTTTTTTAAATCACTAATGCTTTCTCTGTGAATAAGGAAGTGCTCGTGAAATGAACACCATATAATTATAAATACAAAGTGGAAATAATCAAGATCGATTGACAGCTAGTTTACTAGATTATTTTATTTTTTTACAAAACAGTTGAGTTTTCAACCCGAAATTGTGAATTTCGAACAAAATGGTTCATTTTTAACCTAAACAAATTAATGTTTAACCGGAGGATTGAATTTTTAACCAAAAAATATCAAATTTCGACAGAAAGAGATGAATTTTGAAACCAAAAAAAAAGGAATATTGAACAAAATATTTGACTTTTTAACGAAACAAACTGGCAGTGAATTCGATCTCGAGTGTTTCTACTTTATTATTTATATTTATATGCTGCTCTACACGAGCACTTTTCTTCCCATTAACAATTGCATTTTCTTCCGCTTAGAGGAAGCATTTGTGATTTGATAAACAATGGACAAACTAAAATTTTCATTTTAATCAATTTAAGAGTAGAAATTAAGAAACGAACAAAAAATATAAAATTACAAAATACAAAAAAAAATTTTAATAGAATGGCAAATCAGAAAAATCAAAATTTACATTTAAAATAGTCGTTTTTCGAGCTGGAAAAGGGGATGGGAAATTTTGTTGCACCCTACCTCTTTCCCAGCTTTATGCTAAGTTAATTTAAAATTAAGTTTTCAAATAAAAAAAGTAATACTAAAATTAAAAAAAAAATTACAATCCCTACCAGTATCTGTCAGAATTATTTAAGTTTTAAGTTTATAATAAAAATGTCTTGTATTTATACATCAAATTTGATTAATGTCCATGAAAAAATTTTTTCTGTTTAAAACAGATGTTTCAATTATTACGAATGAGCATAACTTCCTTACTCTTCGATAAATTGTATGAATTATAGGTCAATCGTTTTGAATCGGATCAAAAAATCTTTTTCGTTATTGCATCAATTTTGAATTATGTTGATGAAAAAAATTGGACCATAATAAACCGATTTTTTAAATATTATGCATTAGCATAGCTTCCTTACTGTTAAATAAAATGTATCAATATTATAAAAGTCAATCGATTCGTCTCGAATCAACAAATCTTTTATATTATATTCTCAATCAACTTTAAATTATGAGAATGAGAACATTTTTACTAGAAAAATCGATATTTTATATGATATAAATGACCGTAACTTTCTTATTTTGTTATAAAACTTATTACTATTGCAGGTCAATCGATTGGCCTCGAACCAAGGAATCTTTTTTACTATGAAAACCCGTATTTTTAAATATTACGCATTGCCATAGTTTTCTTACTCTTCCATAAAATGTATCAATAATATGAGTAAATCAATTCTTCTCGAATCAACGCATCTTTTCTATTGCCGCATTAACTTTAAATTATGAGAATGAAATTTTTTTTACTATAAACATCATTTTTAAATATAATATAAATGACGATAACTTCCTTATTCGTTAATAAAATTTTAACCAGGAAAAGTTAATTCTTAACAAAAAAATTGAATATTACATTTTTTAACCGAAAAAATTGAACTTTCAACCAAAAAAAGTTGGGTTTTCTTATTGTGAAACATTTTCGAAATAAATAAAAAATTGTATATTTTATAGACTAAAGAACAAAATTTTAAATAAAGATTGGAAGTTCGTTTTTAATTCCTTTTAAAGTATTAGGACTAGATAACTGGAAATTTTGCTTAGAAAATAAAATTAATTTTCCACTGTACACTTTTTGATTTAAAACTATACACATTTTTGGCCCTGAAGAAATGATAAAATAGTCGTTTACTTCAAGCAAAAATCAAAATAACTTTAATTCAACAAAAACAGTGTTCATTTTCACATCAGAACCCCCTTCTGTTCTTTATTTCCATTAATACAATGGTTTAACCCTTCAACGGCATACTTCAACCCAGCGTACGTAAACCGCACACGGGTGTGAATTGGGATTTTGTGATTTCATTTAAAGATTTGAAGTTCAAAATATGTGTACAAATATATGATTTTGTGGTAAAATTTCTCGCCCAATTCGTTGGAGTAGCTTAAATTTAATTAAAATTGTATTAAGTTATAACAAAATTGTTATCAAAAAAGGTGTTCTTGAAAAATAGCCATTAAAAAAAACAACTAATTTTTTCAAAAAGAAACTAACGCGACTCTTTATTTTAATAGATACCATAAAATTATATTAAGCATTTTTCCCGGTGTGTCAAATTTTCGGTATTTTCGTATGAAGTGTATAACGAGTGGAGGACAGAACACATGTAAAAGTAATAGAGTCAAACAATATTGAGTAATTGTAAAAATTTTGTTATTCATGCAATATACTTACTGACACGTTAAATGTTATTTATTATTGTTTATAATATATATTTTTATTTATAGACATAGTTTTGAATAAATTAATTTACCTTTTTATCAAAAATCTTGTTTCAAGCACAGAAACGTTTTACGATTTTTCATAAAACACAACTTGGCACCTTCTAATGACACACTAGTGCGAATTTTGCACCACTCAAAACTTGTAAAATGACTTATTTGGCTGCTCTTGGATGAATATCTGTTTACGCGTGGCGTGTTTGCGGTGTTATGGACATATTTAACATGCCGGGAGAGACCTTGAGAATTGTTATAGAAAAACTACCAGCCCTTTAAAATGTGTACGAGTGCGAATTCGCACCAGTGTGTCGTTTAATGGCCAATGCTTGAAAAATGTTATGACGTTATTTTTTCAAAATTTGCTACACTATTTACACTATTTTTTATCTCTGAAGTTTCATTTAGTATTTATTATATTTAAGGTGAAGACAGTGTCAGCAATAAAGGTAGTTCCATTTCACTGCGTGCACAGGATTCTGCGACATCGAAAGCTCCTAGCTCTGCACATTCAGAATCCTCGCTCGCTGATGTTGAAGTTGATCCAGATCAAGATGTAACCAGCACCAGTCAAAGAGATCAAGCACCAGTGACTCCTAGCCCTCCTCTTAGTCCGACTGCATCTGATATTTCCGAACCACATTCAACTCTTGTGAATAATCAGTCTCAAGAAGCATCGTGGCGGGAAGTTACGGTTTCAGGCGGAGAATGAGTCAATTTTTTCATGTAGAATTTTACACAGTCGCTTTTTATCGAAGACCCATTCATTGAGACACATCGTCTTTTATGACCCACCACATTGTTTGTGTCGGATGGGCGTGCCTTTTCCAGTGAGACACAGCTTTGCGAGTACTTGGCAATTCATGTTGGATCTCTGTATGTCTAAATCAACAAAGTTGAACGACACTATTAAACAGCAATTATTATTCTTGTCCAACACATGTATCCGGCGTAGTATTATTTGGTCAAGATTGATATTGCAGCCATTAAACAAGTGTCTTCAAAGTTGTTGAAAACTAGGTATAAAAAAAATATAGAGTATAGATGATAGGCTTGTATGAAAATCTTGTTTGAAGCTGTTATATTTGACGACTCTTAACAGCTACAACAACTATACGTACGGAAATTATACAGTGCGACCTTGGATCAACTGAATTCACATTGTATTCACTGTGTTCACATTGCGAGGTCACTTTAGACCAAAGATATAATAACTCTTTTCTTAATTAGTGTTAATGAGAAGCTAGAAGTTTTCTTTATCTATACAGTTTGATAATATCTTCCCTCGCTTGTCGATACGAAAGGCCTAGCATGAACAATTTGAACGCAGGGAAAACAGTCTTCGACTTAATTATCAATAGTGTCATGAAATTCTACACGATTTCAAAGATTCTGAGGTTCAAAAAAATTGTAAAATATAATTAAGAATCTATAAATGATGGAAAAAAAGTCTATGAAAGCGGAAAACACACACAGATTGAATTGTAAAAAAATTTTAACAAAATTCTACCACCCACAGTTAGATCTATACAATTTTAAAAAGCGCACGGGAAAATTGGCACTTAATATAAAGTTTAACTACATAATATATATATAGGTATATATGTAAGTAATGTAAATAAATAGAAACGACCCTAATCAATATAGATAGAGCATTTTTTCTCATATACAAAGATGTAGTATCATCACCTTCCTGCTTTTCGAAATTAAAATTTGTAAATTAAGAGGGGTTATTAAGCGTAAAAGTATATACAGTCAAAAAATTGTATTTAATTGAGAGGCCTGATTTATATGTTACATAGAAAATATACATTAAAAGTGAGTATATTACTGTTATCTTTCCGTCCATTCCGATCGAATCAACAAACAGGTTGGTCTTGATGTTAAGTATTCCTGAAAAAAGGAAAATTTGTCATTTAGGAAATCGAGAGGAAATCGCACAGTATCTTCTGCGGGGTTAAAAACAACAAGGTTGCTTGAAGACTAGGAAAGGTCATGGAATTGTGAAAAAATTTTGAAAATCCTGGAAGAGTCGTGACAATTTTAAAAAGGGACTTGATTTTTTTTTTCGTTTGAGCTATTTCAAAACAATTATTTTACTAATTTACGGCGATTTTTTAATTTCCGAATTAAATTTAATAATGAAAATCAGATGATTATAATATAGGGTGGCCGAAAACCTTCATCTTTATTTTCAAAATTCTCGGATTTCTGTCTAAGCAATTTTTTCCCCCTGACAGTTAATATTCAAAGACCAGCATTTTAAGTTTGCCACGTTTTTAACATAGAATCTTTATGAACGAAGTAAAACAATTTCAAATTGAAATGTAAAAATATAAAATTTATTTACACCAAAAAAAATGACTTCCACCATAAAAGATGAATTTTCAATCCAAAAGAACGAATTTTCAAAAAAATAATTAAATTTTCAAAAAAAAAAAAAAAAAAAACAGTTGAATTTTCAACAATATAAATTATTTTACAACTGAATAATTTAACTTAATAGCAACAGAGACGAATTTTCAACAAAATATGTCAACTTTTAACCAAATAGTTGAACTTTCAACCTACAAAGATGAATTTCCAACCCAGTGGTCGAGTTTTTATTAAAAAAGATAACGCTCCAATCAAAAACAGTTACATTTTAAAAACCAAAAACGATTTTTTAGAAGAAATTGTAACTTTCAACCAAAAAATGAATTTTCACCAAAAAATGTACAATATATTTTTAACAACAAAAAGAAGAACCTGCGAAAAAAATATTTTAAAATCAACACGATACATTTTTAACAAAAACATGAATAATTCTTTAAAAAATAATAATAGCATTTAAAAATAATACTTTCTCAATCATAAATGATGAGAATGTAAAAATTAAATTTCTAGGAAAAAAGATTAATTTTATGCTAAAAGAAATTACATTTGTATCCAAAAAGAAGAATTTGCAACCAAGAAGATTGAATATACAAAATCACAATTTTGAAAAATTTAAATTAATTATCAACAAAATAATTTAATTTCCAAAAAAGTAGTGGAATAGTAATAGTTTCACTTTTAACAACTACAAAGAAGATTAAATATCTACAAAATGAGATGAATTCTTAACAAAAAATGTAATAGTGACATTTTTATCGCAAAAAAAGAGGAAATTTCTACAAAAAAAAGATGGATTTTATATCCAAAAAGACGAATTTTTTACCAAAAAGATTAATTTTCCACCAAAAAAGACAAATTTTCGAAGAAGCACATGGATTTTCAAACAAGCAGTTGAATTTTCGATGTAAAAAGCTGAATTTTAAACCAAAGAGATAAATGTTTATCTGAAATTAAAAATTTTCCAACCAAAAGGACGAATTTTGAAGAAATAAATATTTTTAAGTGAAGAAAGAAAAAAAGTTCATGCAAATTGTAAAATTTTTAAACCACAAGATGAATTTTCTGTCATATAGTATAATTTTCAACCAAACATTTGCATTTTTAGCCAACAAGAGGACATGCCAAGATAAAAAAAATAATTTCTAACACCCACAAAAATGAATTTTCAACTAAGATAAATAAATTTTCAGAAAAAAAATATATATTTTTCAAAATAGATCAACTTCTACCGAAAGAGACCAATTATCAACTAACATAAAGTAATTACTTTCAGCTCGAATAGGTCATTTTTAGTTAACAAAATGAATTTTTAACCAAAAGTTAATCTTTTAACAAAATAGTTGAATTTTTAACCCAAAAACACGAATTTTCAGCGCCAATGTTGAGATTTTAACAAAAAAGGATGAATTTTTAAGAAAACTGTTGAATTTTCAACCAAGTGATAAAAACTTTAATTAAAAATATATTCGTCAGGAGGAAGAAACTGCAAAAAGAATATAAATAAAACGTAAATAAATTACTGACAAGAATATTATCTCAGGATAGTCGCAAAACTTTATTTTCAACATTCCCTGACCAATTTTTCATTTTCCCTGAGCATTGACATTCAAATTCCAAAATCGTAATCAGGTAACATTTTCAACATAGAATCTGTGGTGAACCGAATAAAACAATTTTATTTCAAAATTAATTTCCCTTGGCAGTTATTTCAATTGCCTCTTGTAGAAATTCCCTCAGTTTCGCAAATTTGACCAATAAAATCCTGTCTTTTCCCTGATTTCCAGTTCTTCTCTGACCTGCGGCCACTCTGATAAGAATTCCAGACTTTTTAGAAATTCGATGTAAATATTAATGAAAATTGTTTAAAATTTACTAATTTTTGAAAAGCCCTTTAATTTTGCATTAAATATTGACTCTTCAAGAAATTGTCGACCAATATAAAATATGTTGAAATAGAATTTCATTGAACAGACTTTTTCTAATGTGAAACTTAATCTCGAATTTTTCCGAAAGTAGACCTGGAAAATTTGGAAAAGTTATGGAAATTACCTTCTTTAGAAGCTCTTTAGTCTTTATATCATGTATCCTTATGTACCTATCAAGACTGACACTAACGACATTAGTACTTTTTTTGTTGATGGCAATAGCAGTAACACTTCCGACAGCACCTTTGTAATGATTCACAATTTTTCCATTTCTTAAATCAATTAGATGCATTCTACCTTTGCCTGAACCAACTATAACTTGCCTATAAAAATAGAAATATTGAATAATTAATCATCTATGTCTATCGTAGCCAAGTAATGTCTATTATGCCAATTCAACTTACATATTGGCAGCATCAACTGCCAAATATCCTAAAGCTTCCTGCTTAACTTCGATATTCATGACTGGTCTTCTCTGAGCATGATGATCGTATAATCGTACCTTTGCAAAACATCATATTCATTAGTTCATTACTTTTGACCAAAGTGCTCGTATCTAATCCAAGTATATTTTGTAAAATGTTTTTATTTTGACAGCTTTTTTCTTAAGGGGGTATGCATAAATTAAGTAAACTGTATCAGGGTGGCGATTCAACGGAGGATTTCAAATTCCCGTTCATTACCCGGTCAACTTTTTCAATTTTTACGGTAACTAAAAGTAACACATTCATACTTGCGCGAAACGCGAACATTTATTTAAATTAATGACGTTCATTCTAAACGTCCTTTAACGCAAGAGAGCATGAAATAAATGAATTTTGAAACAAATATTTAAATTTTTCACTAAAAAATATCAATGTCGAAGAAAAAATTGCATCGTTTAACTTTTAATTTAAAAAAATTAATTTTGAACAACAAAAAAAAGGGATTTTCAAGGAAATAGTTCAATTTTCAACCGAACTGATTCATTTTGAACTACAATCATGATTCTCCTACTGGAATAGTTGAATTTGAAATCAAAAAGATGAGTTTCAAACTAAAACAATGAATTTTTAACTGAAATGGTTGAATTTTCGACAACAAATTAATTTTGATTTAAAAAGATAAATTGTCAATCAAAACTTAAATAATTAATACGTAATTTCAACAAATTAATGCTCAATCAAATAGAAGAATTTCAAACTAAAACTATAGAATATCCAATTAGAATAAGTTAAATTTTCAGTTGAAAAAAAACTTTCCACAAAAAACTAACTTATCAAAAATAGTTACATTTTCAAACAAAGTGATGAATTTTCAATTAAAATTGTAAATATTTAACTGGAATAGTTGAATTTTAAACCAAGAAGATTAATTTCTAATAAAAAAATATGAATTTTTAACTAAAGAGGATAATGTTCCAACCAAAAATTAAATAATTAAATTTTTAGTGAACAAAATGTTTAACCAGAGAGATGCATTTTTATTTACAATTATGGAATATTCAACTGGAATAATATTTACATATTCAGTTCAAAAACAAAATAATTACCAACAACAAAAGAACTTTTCAACCAAGTAATTTTATTTCCAATCTGAAAGATGAATTTTTAACTAAAATTTTAAGTATTTAACTGTACACTTGAATTTTTAGCTGAAAAGAAGTATTTTTAAACAAGAAGATTAAGTTGCAAAGAAAACGATAATTTTGTAAAAATTAAAAAAGACAAATTTTGATCCAAATTGGTAAATTTTTAACAAGAAAATATCAATTTTCAACCAAAAATGAACATTAAAATTGTCAGTTAAAGCAGGGGGATGACTCGCCATACAAATGCACTGAGTCAGTTTTGTGTGGGACGGCAGAAGATGAAACACTAGCGCCACGCCTTACATTTGAATGACAGCTCATAAGAAACATGCGAGATGTATTTTTCTCAGTTTTTGTAATATTTTGACATTTGTGGATATTTTAAAAACTTTGAGCTCCAACTAAGCCAATATTAACTGTTTCTAGAATTTAAAAAATATCGAGGATTGCAAAATAGACCTTAAAAACACTGGAAATGTCTTTTTAAGGATTTTAATATTCAAGCAGAGTAAAATGGTAAAATATTAAGAATACGTCTTCAAGGTTTAAAGCAAATAAACAAAAATTCTAAAATGTTAATATAAATAATATTTTTTTATTTTTATTTACTTGAATGATTCTAATTTATTATTACATTATAATAAAAATACACAGGAAATTATAATTTTTAGTATTTAGTATATTGTATTAATCGCTAAGATAGTCAAAAGATTATCAGTATGAAACCTATTAAGTTTACTGTACATTTAGTCATATATTTATTTAAAAATTGGATTAAAATATGGAGATATGAATTAAATATGCACTAAACACATCGATGTATAGATCCGCACTGTCGAGCAGAGTACGACTCAACCCATTCAAACGAAGTAACAAGTGTTTTTCTCTGTTCCAAAAAATTGGGTTGAACTTTGGCAACAAACAATTAAGCCTGGAAAAGGGGATTTTATTATTGAAGCTGGACATTTAGTGTGTGAAGATCACTTTTTAAAGGATCAGATAATTTGGAAAAAGGAAGTCTTAGCTCATGATTGAACGGTTATGGCGGTAAATATTACAATTTGCTTACACCAATGTCCTTTAACCTAAAATAACCGAATGGCTCTGACGGTTTCATGTATACATTGATTTTTGAATTTTGAGATATTCTTGTTGTTGTCGAACTTTTAGATTATTTTCATAGTATGTAAAATGATCATTTTAATAGTTTCAGAAAATTAAAAGTATTTTAAGACCCTTACTATCTTCAGGAAAAAATGTAAAAGTAACATCAATATCAGTTTTTAATTTTTGCAGTTTTGATATTTATGTAAAATTTCATTTATTTATTAATAAATTCAAGTATTAAACTATATTATAATTGTAAAATAATGATTTTTTACAGTCATAATGGTAAAAGAAACCTAAATTAAAACTAGGGGGTTTACCATCACAATGTCCAAACTGCCCTGATCATTGTTCAAAGACTGACTTGTTTCTTAGACATTTCAGAATCCTTTGTCAATAAATCGCCCTTTATTAGATGACGGAGTTTGTTTTAGCAGTCTTCGAACAATGCTCGGGGCAGTTTGGAGATTGATATGTCAAAAACCCTGGTTTTAATTTACGTTTATCATACCATTATGACTGCAAAAAAATAATTATGTTGCAATTTTAATTTACTTTGATACTTGAATTTATTAATAAATTAATGTAATTGTACATAAATATTGAAACTCAGCGATAATTCAACACTGTCATTAACGTTACTTTTACATTTTTCTTACAGATAGTATGGGTCTTAAAATATTTTTTAAATTTCAAAAACTATTGAAACTATAATTTTGCACACTATCACAATAATATAAAAGTTCAGTAACAAGAAGAATATATTAAAATATCAAAATAAATGTTGTCATGAAATCGTCTGACCCACTCGATTATTTTAGGTTAAAGGAATATCAGTGTAAAAAAAATTGTAATACTTACCGCAATAACCGTTCCATCAGGAGCTAAGAATTCCTTTTTCCAAACGATCTGATCCTTTAAAAAGTTATCTTCACACACTACTTGTCCAGGATTAACAACGAAATCCTTTCTGACACGTTTAATTACTTTTTGCCAATTTTCAACCTCATTTTTTGGAACGCAGAAAAAAACTTCTTTTACTCCACTTGAGCGGGCTGAGTCGTACCCTGATTTACAGTTCGGAGCTATACATCGATTTTCGCCCATTTTTATTATACATTTATCCGTAATTGAATAAAATACGCCAGAAAGACTAGAGATTTATCATATTTCACAAGTTTTTACACGCAAAATAATAACAGACTAATGCAAAAGCGAAAATCGTATCACCCCCCTGGTTAAAGGAACTGATTTTCACCCAAACTAGTGAATTATCAACTAAAATGGTGAATCTTCGAATAGAATAGTTCAATTTTATACCAAAAAAATGAATTTTCAAGCATAAAGGTGACTTTCTACAAAAAGGCGATTTTTTCACAAAGCATACATAAGTTTTCAAACAAATAGTTTAATTTCTAAATACATAAAAATAAAGTACTAAATTATGAATAAATTAGATTAAACTGAGATAATCTGAAATTGAACAAAACTATTCAAATATAAAAACTTGAAATGTACGGAGAACAAAAGTTTAATTAATTAAATATTTGACTTATAAAGATTTGGAAAAGCGGAATAGCTTTATTATTTCCAGAAAAAAAATATTGTTCAACCAAAAAAATGACTAATTTATAAAAAAAAAATAGTTACATTTTGAAAGAAAGTGATGAATTTCCAACTAAAAGAATAAATCTTCAACTAAAATAGTTGAATTTTGAATTTACTTCAAAAAACTCATTTAAAACAAAATAAAAAACGATTTTTTAACAGAATAGTTAAATATTTTTATAAATAAAGAATTATTCTTATGACTTATAACTGAAAACAAGCAGTATTAATTTTATTTTCTGATAAAAATCTCTAGTTTTCTAACCTAATATTTCTAATGTATTCTTTTTGGTTAAATATTTTATTATTTGGTATAAAGTTGGGTTATTTTGTTGAAAATTCACAATTTGATTAAAAAGTCATCCGTATTGCTCAAAATTCTCTTTATTGGATTAAAAATATAAACGTTTTGTAGTAAATTGTTTTTTGATAGACTGATATTTGATATACCAGTAGAGACTGGTATTTTTTATTGAAAATTAATGAATTTTGTTGAAAATTAACTTTGCTGTTGTTAGAAAAGTAAATTATTTGTTGGAAAATTCAACGATTTTGTAGAAAGCTTGTCTTTTGACTTAAGGGCATGTGACACAGCTAAATACCTATATTATCGACCACAGTTTTTTAGTTCAATGAATGTTTTTTTGAACCTAAGAAGTTTTTTTGTAAATAAAATATCGAGCTGAAACTTTGGGAAATGTATTAGAGTACAATAAAGTACGTTTACGTACTGCATTTTGGTAGGAACTTCACTGAAAATTATTTCATCTTTTTTCTGAACCTCAACATTTTTTGAACGTTCGAACTTTTTTTATACATAAAATATCGGTCTGAAACTTTGAGAAATGCAAGAGCTGAAAGAAAACTACGTTTAAGCACAAAGATTAATAATAAAAGATGTAAAAAAATATATTTCAAAAATCAATTCCAACGGCATCAGCCGGTAACGTTGTACACGAAAATACGAAACCTGGCGGCCACTAGACGAGGCTCTAGAGGTTACGTATTCTTGTGTACAACGTTACCGGCTGATGCCGTTGGAATTGATTGTTGAAATATTTTTTTTTACATCTTTTATTATTAAGCTTTGTACTTACACGTAGTTTTCTTTCGGTTCTTGCATTTCTCAAAGTTTGAGACCGATATTTCATGTCTAAAAAAAGTTCGAACGTTCAAAAAATGTTGAGTTTCAGAAAAAAGATGAAATAATTTTCAGTGAAGTTCCTACAAAAATGCAGTACCTAAACGTACTTTATTGTACTCTAATACATTTCCCAAAGTTTCAGCTCGATATTTTATTTACAAAAAAACTTCTTAGGTTCAAAAAAACATTCATTGAACTAAAAAACTGTGGTCGATAATATAGGTATTTAGCTGTGTCACATGCCCTTACAATTCAACAGTTTGGATCATTTTATTTTCTTTATTCACTGAAAATTCTTTATATATTTTATATTATATATCTTTACATTATTTATATAAAAAACAGTGACATTTTACCAAACCCCTCCTCCCTCAAAATCAATCCCAAAAATTGAGCGGCGCCTAAGATTACAAGAAAGTTATGTTACTTACATGTCCGTATTTAGAAGAAGTTACCAATTTTGACGAATCAGGAAAGAATCCAATATCAGAAATCCAAACAGGCACTCTTAATTCTAGAGAATCGTTTTTAACGTTCTTTGCAACGAAAATTTGCTTCTTTTTCTCCAAATCAAATAATTGTAATGGATTTTCCAATCCACCTGTGGCTATTATTTCCTTTTTTGAAGTTGACTGGCGCATTCTGTGTAAATTAGGACCAGCGTTTATTGCAACACCATCATCCTCATCTGGCCTTTGATAAATCACATGTCCTGATTTCCTGGCTGCCAGAAGTGTACTGAAATTATATAAAACACATAAAACAATAATCAAAGATGAAACATTCCAATGAAATATTAAAAAGCATGGCTATTACAATTTATTTGATTTTTCTCAGTGTTAATAGTACAACCAATCATAATATTATTTTTGAACTTACTTATTATGTCTGCAAACTCCAATAATAATTCCTTCACCTTCCGTACATTGAAAGGAACGCGCAAAACTTGATAGCTCTGTATTGAAAATCTCGACACTACAGTGAAAAAATGAATAGGTTACTTCGATATTCATAAGCCGATCTAAAAAAGCGAAATTTAAAAAGGTTTTTCTTTATTCCCACCTTGCAGATTCCTTTGTACCACAACCTACAAGAATTTCTGTCTCTTTGTCATTACCCCATGATAATGCAGTTATATTTCGGTTACTCGGTATGGGAAATTTCTGTGAATTTGTTACTTGGAAGGTACCATCCAGCGATATACCTAAATTAATGCAATATATTAGTGATATTCGTGATTTTATAGTATTCTTTTAAGGAATATTAATGAAGTGGCTGAACGATTAGAGTTCCTTAATGCCCAAGAATTTATGTCAAGCAAATCCTCTCGAGAATATGCTCAACATTTGAAGCATTTATTATTGAAACAAATATATATTTTAATTAATACATATATTTAGACAAGAACACTTTAGAGTGAAATAAACATATACTTTATTTTTTAATTACAGAGTTACTACATGTCAGGTAAATCCAGAAGGTCATGGAAAATCTGACAGGGAATTTTCGATAAACTAAAGTTGAAGTTAATTTTATTATTATGGTTAAAAATCACAACTATTTGGTTGGAAATTATTCTGTTTTGGTGGAGGATTCAATCTATTTTGTTGAAAATTCATTTTTTTTGCTGGAATCAAACTATTTTTAGTAGAAATTTAAAATCATTTTTTGTTAACCCTTTGTTGCACATATTTTTCTGTTCAATGGATTTACTTGAAAATTCTTACTCGGGGGTTTTCGGGGTCGCTGATTACGAGTCTGAAGTCAGAATTTCGAAATTTTCAATTCAAAATAGCCGATTTAAGATGGCGATTTCAAATTTTTTAAAAACGAGATATATGATCTTGAAAATCTCTACTTGGGGTTTTTTGGGTTCGCTGATTACGAATCTGAAATCGGAATTTCGAAATTTTCAATTCAAGCTCGCATATATCTTTTTTTCAAAATGTTGGAACCGCCATCTTGAGTTTTAATATCTCCAAATTCTGACTTCAGATTCGTAATTAGCGACCCCATAAATCCCCGAGCATAGATTTTCAAGCTCGCATATCTGTTAAAAATTTCGGAACCGCCATATTGAATCCACCATCTTGAATTTGAATATTTCCAAATTCTGAATTCAGATTTGAAATCAGCGACCCGAAAAACTTTCGAGTAGGGATTTTCAGTTTATTATGTTGAATAGATTCTTCAAAAATAAGTTCTTTCGAAAAAAGTAATTGTTTTAAATTTGTTTATTTATATAACAATTATTATAAACAATTATGTCAAAAAAATCTATATTATTATGTTATCTTACTTATAAATCAGCTATTGAACAAAAAACGACTTAAATACGTTTAACATTAATTAAATGGCAAAAATCTGAAGTTAAGTTGGTGGGATTCCATGTTCCCACCGTGCAAGTAAGGGTTAAAACACCAAATAACACGTTTTCCATTGAGAATTCATCTTTTTTGGTTGAGAATTTCAATTAATCAGTTGAAAGTGGAACTACTTTGTTAACAATTTATTTATTTGGTTGATGATTGATCATTTTAATTGAAAATCTTAATTATTTATTTGAAAGTTATATTTTCTAATTGAAAATTGTTTTAACCGAAAATTCAACTCGTACATGTTTAGTTCAAAATGTATCTTCTTGAGTTGAAACTTCTAACATTTGGTGTAATATTCCTGAATTTTATTGACAATTCATCTTTTTGGTTGAAAAACCCTTTAAAAAATCTAATATTTGGTCGAAAATCAAAGTACTTTGTTCAAGGTTGATCTTTTTTGTTGAAAATTAATTATTTTTTTATTTAGAATTAATTTTTTAACTGAAAATCTAACTTTTCGATTCTTGGTCCCACATTTATATTTTTCGATAAAAATTTAATCTTCTCAGTTTAAAATTATAAATTTTGTTAAAAGTTTAATTTGATTGAAAATTATTTTTTTACTGAAAATTTAACTATTCTATTTTTAGTTGAAAATTTATCTGTTTTAGATGAAAATTCAACTATTTGTTGAAAATTCGTCTTTTTTTGGTAGAAGAGTACTCTCATTAGTTGAAACTTAATCTTTTTGGTTAAACATTAATTTATATGGTTGAAACTTTAACTACTTTTATTTTTTGTAGAATATTCATCTTTGTAACTATTCTATTTGGTAGTCTATTCGGTATCTCTTTGGTTGAAAAAAGAACGATTTAGTTGAAAATTCATTTTTTTGTTGATAGAAAATTCATCTTTTTGGTTGAAAATTCCACTATTTGGTCTGAAGTTCATATTTTTGGTTGAAAATTCATCATTCTGATTAAAAATTATTATTTTTTTTTTTAATTAAGATGTAACTTCCAGTTTTCTTTGAAAATATATATTTTTAGTTGAAAATTAATTACCTTTGCTGAAAACTCGTTTTTTGTTTGTTTGAAATTTACTTCTCTAACTGCAAATTGAACTATTGAATTGTTTTGTTGAAAATTAAATTTACTTGTTTGAAAATTGAATGTTTTAAACGAAAATTTAATTACATTTTTCGGTGAAAAATGACTTTTTGTTATGAAAAAAGAACAACTATTTGACTGAAAATGCTCATAAATTCGCATTAAATTCTCAAATCACATAAAGGTTGACCATATTCTCGGGTTCATAAAAAAATGTGATAAACATTTGTTTACTTCACACACGTCGAAAGTCAAAAATGAAATTTCAATCATTTACTTTTTGCTTTTACCGTGAAGTGTAATTGTTTATATTTAGGTCCACAAACGAATTAGCTTTTTTCAAAGCCAGAGTCGGCCCTTTTCAGGGCCACCAAATATTTTAAAATAAGGGAAATATTTTTGTTTTTGTAAAGCATGTAGAAAGATACCAAACAATTGGCTCTTATTAGGGCCATAACATATTTTAAATGAAGGAGAATATTTGCAATCGTGTTCAACATACAGAAAAATTATTAATAATAATCTTCGAAGTTTTCTCTCGCTTTTGGTGGGTTGTTTTTATAATAAATAAACTTAAAAGGTTTACAAGACTTAAAATTCTTCAATTTTGAACGATGAAAATGACGGTCATTTTCTTTTCATAGAAATAGCAAAATTCCATATTGAGCACCTACATAGTTAGTTTTACATTTAATAATTTTCGATTTCAATATTCCAAATTATTTTATTTCAACTTTAAACGTACAAAATTCTCTGTTTTTTTAATTTTTAGAAATCGTAGAATATCAAATTTAAAGATAATTCAAGTTGCAGAATTTTCAATTAAAGAATTCGTTATTAAACAATTTTGAATTAAGTGCATCCAGAATAAATTCAAAACAATAAAAAATGAAGACAATTATTTCTCAAAATCAAGCCTTAAACGTCAAAATATTTTAGAACCATCCATAGATAATTGAATTATTTTTTATTTGAAAATAACTCAAAATATTAGATCATATATCACAATCTTGTTTTGTATTATTTTTATTTTTAATGTAATATCTAGAAAATGTTCCGACTTTTAGTTGAAAAGAACTTTATTAGAAATTCGGTGAACAGAAAAATTCAAATTTTAATTTTCTAAGGTTTTTTATAACCTTTTAAAACTACAAGTCCTAAATCCTCAAATTATCAGGGTGTCTACTCAAATCCTGAAAAAAATCCCTGACAGTTTATTATAAATAATGTTGATTGAGTCCTTCCAAATAACTAAATGGATCAGTTCTAGGAATTTAATCAATATGCTTAATTTAGAGAGTTTTGAAAAAATTTGAAAAAATTTATTTAGATAATTATTCATTTCTTGAATACGTTCCTAAAACCCATGAATTTGAATATAAATTAAAAGAAATTTCTATTTTCTCTCCAGACTGAATCCAATAAAACCAAGCACGTTCTACATATAAGTCGAAAGGAAACGAAACGAAAAAAATGTCCACGAAGTTATGCGTATTTGAATGTTGTGCTTTGTTTTTCAAACAACAATAATAATTCTTTAAACCTCTATAACTTTTGATTTAATTAAGATATTTATCATATTGCCTGCATAAAGCTGATTGCATATCTAACTTATATTAGCAAGATATAAAAAGAAGAGCAAGATGTATTTTTCAAAGAACTCAAATGATGCCTTCCTCCTGAAAGTATAAATTCAATAAAAAATTTGTGAAAAATATAAGTGTGGTTTTTTGAGAAAATCGATTTTTAATATTTTCAGAAAAACAGCTTTCACTTTCTTAATCTGCGACCCCTTTTAAATGTTCTGGTATAATTTAAAAAAAGGTGTCAAAAGTTATAGAGGTTTAAAGAACAAAAACATATATTCTTTACACAAAGCACAGAATTCAAATACGTATAACGTTGTGGATTTTTTTTTTGTAAATCGGAAAAATAATTATCGCTTAATTTCCTCTGACAAAAATCCATTTTTCGAGAAATTCTGCTACTTCGTGTGTAGAAGCTGTCTGCTTAGAAATGGATTCGATCCACATATACTTAAAATTAAGTGCATATTTAACATATTATTATTTTGAATGAAAGATATTTTCATGCTGAGCAGACACTTAAAAAAAAGGGAAAATATGGAGTTTTTCACGAAAACAGGGAAATATATTCTTTTAAATAAAATGATTGTTGGTACTTTATTTTAAAACAAAAATCATTATAGTTTGAACAAGAGATTTGGTATTGTCAATTAAATAAAAAAATATATTTTAAAGTCGAATCTCAAATTTCAGTAATTTTACTGCACCTTAGCGTTATACACCAAAAATTGCTATTTTAATACAAAAATCATTATAATTTAAACAACATTTAGAATCTTTTAACATTTTTTGATTATTTTAGTGTTTTATGTCAGAAATTTTTAGTTTTAATAAAATGATGCCAAAAGATTTTAAAAAGATGCACAACTTTTTACAAGTTAAAGTTATGTTGAAGTTTCACACAAAATATTTTTATTTTAAAAGAAAAATAATTATTATAGTTTAAATAAAATTCAGAAATTTTTGATTATTTTAGTATTTTTTGTCTGTAATTGGTATTTTTGATAAAAACTTCGAACAATTTTAGATTATGTTTGCGTTAGATAAACGCACGTGATTGTTCTCTAGCGCACGTGATTGTTCTCTAGTTAAAATTAAAACCAAATGTTTTTAATTTTTTTATGATGAAATTACTCCAATTTTAACCTTTTTTAGTTCACAATTATTTAGCTATAAAGGATTTTCATTGAAAATCTTACAATGTTGGAAAACTTCAATTTAAAACGACAAAATGTAGAACGTTCACTTCTTATAATCTAAACATAAATTTTATGAACTGAATTTATTTATACGATAAATAGAAAAAATATTTACGCAAATTAGAGCGTCAATCATTTTAGTTCCACTTAGCGTATAGGTTTAGTTTTAGAAGAACAGTTCAGGCTAGCAAAGCCTATTTTTAATTGAGGTTAGATTATGTGTCATTTATTTAGATATAGATAGTTTTACATATAACTACGGTAGTTACCTTTTAAACTTGTTGATATACCACCAACGAAAACATTAAAATAATCTTCTTGTGCCATAATTTCAATTTGTAAACAACAAACACCACACGGGCGACACGGATCACATGCAAATCTTGTTCCGCTTCTTACTTTATAGTTTTGATAACTTATTATCAAAACTATATTTCCGAATATGCAATTGTACACTATTCCTTGATCATCAATTGTCTAAGCGGTCTAAACTGTCAAATGATTTTTAACCTTTTTAACACAATCCACGCAATCTGTCCACATGGTTATTCCAGGTTATTCCAAGGCTTCTACACAATATAGAGAATAAATTATTCAGATAACTTCTAACGGGACAAGATTAGGCATTAGGTGGGGGAAATTCAAGATGTCAGCAAGTCTGCATATGGGCGACACATTATTTTTTCAATAACTTGGAAAACATTATTTTTTACAATAGTGCTTATTTGAATATTTTTGTTTATTTTTCAAAAGCTATTCAATGCACTTAGGTATTTTCACTTCAACCACCAGCTAACTTCACTTCGTTGAATTAAATAATTCTTAAAAAATGGAAACTATTTTTAACTATAATAATAATATTTTTATATATAATAATTATATATAACTATTTATAACTATAATAATTATATTAACTACGATAATTGAATAATAATTATTATCATTATATATAATTTTAAAAAATCACAACTATTTTCCCCTCAGCATTTAACGAAGTGAAGTTAGCTGATAGTTGACATAAAAATAATAATATCTTGCAAATACCTAATAATAAAATAGATTTTTTATAACGACTGTATTAGGTATTTTAATTTCAACCATCAGCTAACTTCACTTCGTTAAAAGCTGAGGGAAAACAATGGATCAAATGCATGGACGTGAAGTTAGCTGTTGATTGAAGTGAAAATACCTAATTATTTTGCTATTTTGTAATTGAACAGCTTTTGAAAAAAAAGAAATAGAGGAGGAAATGGTTTTAAATTTAAATTATTAAGTGCTTTCACTTGATCCACCAGCTAACTTCACTTCATTGACTGCTGATGGGAAAACAAGGGACCAAATGCACCATTTTTGCCCTATTTTGCTAATATCTTCGTAAAAACTAATTTTGTCTATATAAGTGTAGTAAAAAAATAGTTTCTATTTTTTAAGAGTTATTTAATGACATAATAAAATGATAGTAATTACTATTCATTACGAAGATAGCACAAAAATAAAGTTTTGTTCCATGCATTTGGTCCATTGTGTTCCCCCCAGAACTCAACGAAATGAAATTAGCTGGCGGTTGAAGTGAAAATATCTAATGAAATTTTAAATTTTAAGGCAGGAAAATTTAAAATATTTAAAAAATATGGAGTATTAAATTAAAAAAATTATTTATATATTAATATATATATTGATATTGATCTGATATCAGCCTTAATATTGCCATAAACATAATGTACATAGTAATATAAATTAATATAAGTATTGCATTTTGTATTAACACGGCGGTAATACAGGGCCTTAAATGTTGCGTAGCGCTGACAAACTTCGTGTTGTCGGGATTTAAAAGTTTGTAGTTCGAAACCAAAAAGTGTGTATTGGAAAATTAGCTTTATTTTAACAAGTAAAATTAATGTTTTTAAGCTAATATTTCAAACGTATAAAAAATAAATCGAAATTTCTTTTTATTTATCACAGGTTTCCATCTTTTTCTCGTTTTTGATTTAAATGAGAATTGAATTAATAGAACCCAATAAGAAAATCCAATTATTTTTCGTGAAAGTTAATTCTTTTAGGTTCAAATGTTTATTAGGATATTGTAGATTAATCATTCAACTTTTTGGGTTAAAAATTTGATTATTTTATTGGAAATGTAAGAATTTTGTTTAAATGTCATTATGTTTGTTGAGTACTCAATATTGTTTGGTTGTAATTGTCTTTTTTGTTTGGAATATTAATGAATACATTTGTTTTTGACAATTTAATTTTTTTGTTGTTCAAAAATTCAACTACTTGGTTAAAAGTTTAACTACTTTCTTAGAAATTCATTTTTTTCGGATTCATCATTTTAATTGAAAATTTATTTCTTTGTTTCAAAATGTAACTATTTTGTTTAAAAATGCGTTTGTCGGTTAAAACTTCCTTTTTTAATCAAAAATTTAATTATTCCAGTTGAGATTTATCACACAAAATGTAACAATTTATTTGAAACTTCTTTTTTTTTTGTTGGTTAAAGACTAATATTTTTTAACCGAAAAATGATCTATTTTCGCTAAAAATTCATTATATAATTTGAAAATTAATCTTTTCGGTTGAAAATTTAACTTTTTCATATAAAAGCACCTTTTTTGCTTGAAAATTCAATAATTTCATTGAAATTTGTGTAATGATTCATTGGAAGCTAGTTTTTTAAGGTAAATTAAACTATATTTAGTTCAATATTTGTTTTTTAAATTTAAAAATTAATCTTTCTTTCTGGAAAATGAAACTGCTTGGTTCTTTCTGAATATGAATAAGACAAAATGGTTATTCATGTCAGTTAGTAACTGAATTATAGCTATGAATGAGATATTTTTTACTTATTAATCTTTTTTTGCTGAAATATTCAACTATTTTGTTGAAAATTCGTCTCTTTTAGTTGAAAATTAAAGTATTTAGTTGAAAGATGAAATAATTTGTGCAAAATTCGTCTCTTCGGCGTGAAATGTCACTGTTTTATTAAACATTTACTTTCGTTGAAAATTCGTCTTATTTGGTAAAAAAAAAATTTTGCTAGAAAATTGATCTTTAGGGTTGAAATCTTAGAAATTAAAACATTTAAAGCGTTTTTAATTAAATTTAATATAATGTGAGGGTATCTTTTTACGCACCATGGATTTTGAATTAAGCGAGGCATTAATATTTTACATAGTAATCTAGATGCGAACCACATATGAATTATTAATTCAATGAATAATTCAAAAACGAGGTTACAAAAAAGGTACCTGAAAATTTTTTAAAGTTTCAGAAACTTTGGTATAATGTAACGTTTCATTGATTAACATCCCTATTTTTACCATGACTATGTTTGGACATTGGTATTAATATTTTAAAAGGGTTTCTCAAAGAACAATCTTTCTGTCGAACTGGTTCAATCCAATTATAAAGGCCATAAAATTCATGTTCATCTACGGTGACCTGCGAAATGTCACGTAGGTTACCTACGTGACATGTCATGTAATTGGTCCATAATGACAGCATGTAATCACGGATTGGTTTCCCACCTTTTTGGAAACCATTATTTCCTAATATTATAAATATAGGTCCTGAAACGCCTATTTTCTCTCGCTATATTTTTATCTGAACATTAATAACTTTGAAATAATAAAAACTAAAATAAATAATCTTGAATTAATAATTCTGGTGCGAGACGCACGCGTAAATCACAAAATGTGAAATATTGTTAGGCATTTGGTTTTTGTGAATCGAGAATAAATTAGGATTATTGTTCTAAGAATCAATCCGTAAATAATTGGATTTATTGTGCTTTGAAAATGGAGTTTTGCAACAAAAACCCGAATATTTTCCCTAAAACTCTTGTGTTCAAATGAGTAATTTGTTTAATCGGTTTAATCTTACAAATTCCCTGATATAATTTTCGCGGTAGTCGATTTTCAAATCAACGCAAGGCAGCATCTGACCACGATTCACCCTCCTCTAATCATCGTTTAGTCGGATGGAATTTTCTGACTGCAGCGACAAACGGAAATAACATCTGATCAGAAAACCATGACTTATTGTCTGCTATCTCAAATACTGGGTATGCAAAATACTTGGTATCCTAAAGAAAAAAATGATTATTGCATTTTAAAAATAAAATATGATAAATTATCGGTTGTCAAATTTATCCTCGAAAAGATCCTTTTTAGTTAAGTGCTACTTTAAAGTTAGTGTGAAATAAATTATATTAAAATATCGACCGAAAAGCTGCTTAGTTTAGGTTACGTAGAACTTTAAAAAGGAAACAAATAAAAAAGTCGAAAATGGTCATTCCATTTAATTTATCACTTAAAAGAAAAAATATTGATATCAGTGCAATCAAAATTTGGTTTAATTTTCTGATTTAAACTGATGTTCCACGAGTAGTATTCTACTACGTAATATCCTTATTTAACATTTGTTACTTTATTTAAAGGGTTTTAAGTTCTACATAACCTCTGCTTAACACATCCGTCGATTTTTTTATTGTAATTCATTACTTGCTAAGTTTAAAATGGCACGGAACCAAAAATAGTGTTTTAACTCTTTCCGTGACTAAATCCGACAACCGATATACTATCAAATTTTATTTAAAAAAAAATCATTATTGATGTTATTTTTAAAAACAGCAATGCATTTTGCATAACCAGTATCCGAGATAGCAGACTATAAGTCATGGTTTTCTTATCATGTAGTGAATGTGAAATAGCCTAATTAATATACTTCTACACTTGAAAAAATGGCGCTGAAATTTAGCCAATCAGTGAATAGTCGTCGCGTCTGCGCTCTACGAGAGTGGAGTGTGGACAGCTGTGGCCAGTGCAATGACGGCTGTCGCTGAAAACTGGGTACTTGGCAAGTTGGCTATTGGCATTTAGCAATGGTGAGCTGATGAAAAGTTGTCAAAGATCCGTAATCAAGAAGAAGAAGAAGAAGAAGAAGAAGACGGCGACTATCGTCGCGGATGATTTGTTCCGGGCAGTGGTGGCGTGCGTGAGCACCCGCCATAAAGAGTGCAAAATATTCGGGCAGGATTCTTCATTGTTCGCCAAAGACATTCTTATTGTTGTGCCAAGAAGGTTTAAAAAATGCAGATCTCTGTGTAGTTGTGTGTGAGAGAGATCCAAGCAATAGTGGGAGCATCTGAGGAAACATTTAAAGAGAATTTTTCACTTTTTAAGAAGGAATCCTGTTTGAAAAGAGGGCCATTTCATGAAGATTATTGACGCAGGAACAATCTTCCTAGCATCACCAATCACCATTGTGGAAAAGGAAAGATACTCTGGCGGGGAATACTTTGCCGGACTTTATTTGAGCGTCGGGTGGCGGGCCGACGGACCGTCACCAAATCGCATCGAAGTGGAGTCACACATTGGCAGTGCGTCACCGCCCATATGTGATGTTTTCCGTGCGTGAGAACGAATGAATAATCATGTATTGTCAAGACAAGGGCTCGACGGCCTCCAAAAGTAAAGAGGGTGAGTTTTATCTAGGAACCTCTTCATTCCGGTATTGTCTAGTTTCTCCTTCTACATTGAAGACCTTCTAGTTTGCATAATTCATTGTAGACTGTTATTTCGGGGTTTTTGTTGTAACATGACAAGGGATGAAATCATACAAACTTTGTGCGTAACTCTAGATGGTATATCAATTACCGAGGAAGAATAATAGGGCTTTTCATTATAACTAACTTGAATGTCAGATGAGTAAAGAGGTGAGCAATATGAAACAAAACTAAAAAATATTCATTTTAAATGAACTAACAACTTTCGGTAAATTAAAAATTATATTTATTTAAATATCTAGAAACTTGTTTTGACATGTCCGGGCATTGGTCATTTCATTTATGACCTTAAATTAATAGATAGAAGGAAAATGAACATGATTTTTCAGTGAATATTGTTAATATATGGGATATAAACAATACTCTGTAAATGCATATCATGGACTTACAATTTCAGTTTTAGAGTGAAAAGCCCTAAAGCAAACATCAGGGTTCATTGATCATTCATAGGTATCAATCAAATTTTAAATTCATGAGCAAAAATGGCGGATTCAAACCCTGGAAGTCCCTAAGTTGATTGTAGAATTGGATTTTTTTAACAAAACGTTAGAAACTGCTTTAATATGATGCAGGGTGCCCGCTGGACCGGGAAATTGGGAATTTTTTGAGACTGGGAAATGACAGTGAATTTTTTTTTTACTGTGAATTTTATCAATGTTTAGAATTTGATCTGATAAAAAACTTTTTGAGTTGCTGAACTGTAAATATAAATTATTTAATGATTTTAAAAATTGAATTGCTGTTCCAGTATTAAAAATGAAACAGTAATCGAGTTCACAAGATGATTGAGAATCTTCGATGTTAAACAATTTACAAATTTTAACGTTAAAAATGGAATAGTTGAAATATTTTAATTTTCTACCAAAGAGATGTATTTTCAAATAAAATCAAATAAAATTGTAATAGTAATTTCAACTCAAAATGATTTTAATTTTAATTAAAAACAGTTTACTTATTAAAAAAAGAACACAATTTCAAACAAAATAGAGTGAATCATCAATCAAAAAAAGACACATTTTTAACCAAAAGTTTGCATTTTTAAGACAAAAAATCTATTTGTATAAAAACAGATGAATTTTCAGTGTAAAAATTGATGTTCAATTAAGAAAAAAACTAATCTTCAACACAATAGTTAAATTTTTAACACAATTAAATTCTACCAAACCGACGAATTTTCAACAAAATTGTTGATTCCTCAACCTAAATAGATTAATTTTCAACAAAGAAATTGCATTTTCAACTAATAAAGAAGAATTTTCAAAACAAAAATACAAATTTCCAGATAAAAATGGAGAAATTAAATTATTTTAAAAAGTTAATTTTTTAATTTAAAAAAAAAACTGATTTTCAGCACTATCATTAAATTGCCAAGCATAGAGATGAATTTTTAAATGAAAATGATAAATCTTCAACCAAATCTTAGCTTTTTTAATAAAGTAGTTCATCTATCAACTAAGTAATTGCGTTTTAAACAAAAAATAACTTTATTTTAAATAACTCAAATTTTAAGTTTTCAACAAGAGTTAATTAAATTTTTAAACAAAGAAATGAATTTTCAACTAAAGGAATGCATTTTTAAGAAAGTAGTTCAACCTTGAACTTAGTAGTTAATTTTCAACTAAAAATATTTTATTTTAAATAAAAAACATTTTATTTCTACCGAAACGACGGATTTTCAACACAACTGTTTCAGTTTTGACTAAAAAGATGAATTTTTACAAAAACAAAAATAACTTTCAACGCAATAGTTAAAATTATAACTAAAGAGATGAACTTTTTAACGTAGATGATAAGTATCTAACCAAGAGAATGCATTTTTGATTGCAGGTAAAGAACAATTGAATTCTTCCAAACCGATGAATTTTCAACAAAATAGTTTCATTCTCAACCTAAACCAATTATTTGCATTTAAAAAGTTAAATTTTCAACCAAAGAGATGAATTTGTAACTAAAACGAGGAATCAAACACAAGGATCAATTTTTAAAAAAGCAGTCAAACTTTCAATCCTGAACGAAAAAATATTAATTTTCAATACAAACCTATTTTGAACCAAAAAGATTAAGTTTCTACCAAAAGCGTTGACTTTTTAGGGACGGCTGAAAAATCCCGAAAAATAAAATTCCCGTTACTGGACAGTTTACATTACCATATATTTATATTTCCGAATTGGAAAGTTCCTGATTATAGAAAAATTCTGAAATAAAAATTCCTTCACTTTATTTTATTTTAATATACATTACCGTGCAAAAGTTTATGACCACCAATTTTTTGATGACTGATAAAGTTTTCTTAATTTCAATGATGTCAGAGTTAAACATTTGTCTCTTTAAAGGTTTTGATTGCTTGAAAAATTATTTTAAAATGAACCCAGGATGAATCCAATTGGACTATTTTTAAACCAGGTATTGCAAAAATAGTGTCAATTTCAATGTTTTTTTAATTTCAATAACTTGCGTAATAATCAATATTTTTTAATGTTCTTGTGCTCACCTTAAATCTATTTATTTATAGTATCGCAGCAGCTTATAAGCATAAATCTAAGATAAAAATCCTATCACAGTCCAAGAACTTGAAGTTGAAAAAATGTTTAAACATGTTATCTGTATGAGAATAAAA
>NC_046659.1:90727871-90796503 GCF_010883055.1 Belonocnema kinseyi | reverse complement strand
TTATGGGACTTTTATAGGAACCTTATGATTATATGTTTCATATATGTTTTAAATAGCTTTAAAATCAGCCCAAAAAAACAAATTTCTTTAATATTACGGAAGTTATCGAAATTTTAAGAAAAGATTTGAATATTTTTAGATATTTTTAAAATATCTACTTTAAAAATAGACAAATTGGTTTCATCCTGGACTCCTTTTATACACAATCTATTGTATTTTGATGTATAAATAGTGATTGAACAATTATTAACTTGAAATTAGAAGTTAAATTTAAAATAATTTAACTTCTAATTTAAAAATGTTAGGTTTAAAAAAAATGTAATCGTTCAATTCTTATTATTTCTTGCTTAAAATTATATAATTTTAAACATTTACAAAACTGATTGATTCTGAAATTTAGAGCTTTGAAAATTATAGCAAGGACTCATATTTTTTAACCAGAAACACAGAAATCACGTCGACTGGGAATTTTATTGAATTTTCAATACAAAAAAAAACCTTAAAGGTTTTAAAGTAATGGTTAAAATTCAATACATTAAATTGTAGTTAACAGAAGCTATTTTTATTCGTATGATCGAGAGAAAATTTAGAGAACCAGAATTTTTTCCGACGATAAGAGTGGTAACAGTTTGTATAATTAAAATTTTCGAACTTGATACTTTATCATTTTGAATGTTTCATTGTAGGATAGCGTTTTTGTTCAAGCCCTCATAATTAAGCATATTGCGATGAGAAAGTTTCCATTATATAAGAAATAATCTTCAGCCGTAACATTTTTAACTTTTAAATTTCAAAGACCGGGAACAAGTATTGCGAACCGGAAAAAACTGGGAATTTTTTCCTGGGAAAAAGTGGCCACCCTGTTTAAGCATTATTTGGCTAACTTATTTTAAAGGATATTTGAGAATAATTTTTCCACTCTAAATTGTCCTCTTTTAATATGATTGCTTCATACTCTGTATTTTTCTTTCGTTTGTGAATAGGTTCCGTAGTAACAATGCGAGACAAAAAGGGAGGCGCTCTTAGTAGAGTTCAGAAATTGAAAAAACGTCTTAGTCATAGTTTTGGAAGATTATGTAAGTATTTTTGTATGTTTATAGTTAACACTTCATTCATTTCGATTTTGAAACAAGTGCTCCTGCTAAATGCTGTCATTCTCTAAATTGTGCATATTTTATATGTTGATTTGCAGCAATTTCAAAAGAAGAAGCAGATGATGTAACAAATAGAGGTCAATTACCATACAATGGTTATTCTGAAGAGTTCCTAGATCGTCTGGAACCAAATGGCAATATACCTTCTGATAAAGATCGTAGATATGGTACGACTAATTCTAATTATCAGAAACTTAGTTATTATTTCTGAAGTACCATTTTAACTAATTAGTTTTTCAGTATTTAAATGTTTCTCTCGTCTATATTTTCAAATCTATTATTATGATCTTTATTACAGAATGGACGGGTGTTGGTGATCACGACAGAGTGCATCGACAGCTTTCCGTTTCCAGTGATTCTAAGTTGTTAGATGATGATATCCGAGAGGAAGCAAAAGTTATTTTGCGACCGCGACGACCACCTCGTCCAAAATCCGAAGTCTTTCTTGGTCCTGATCCTCCTGTGAGAAGAACGAAAAGGTTTTCTGCATTTGGGGTAAATTATTTTATAATTTTTCTATCATAATGAGCTGAAAGATCAAGAATTAAATTTATTATTTAAATACAACTGATTTTTGCCGCTCTCAGAGTGTGAATGTCGAGCTTCACAAGAAGAATTATAATTCGGACTTGAAACAGTGAATGTTCTAAAAGAAATATAAATTCTGGGTTGGAACAGAAGATAAATTAAAGAAATCTAAAAAAATCACGTAAAGATTATCCTCAATTATCCTGATTTAGAACTGGGAATTTCACAACAAAAATTTAATTTTGACTTTGGGATAGGCAATTTTCGCAAAAGAATTAGAATCTTGGCTTCGGGACAGGGACAGGTTTTCATAAAGAATTAGCATTGGCTATATTTCTGAATTACAATAGAAAGTGTCTTAAAGAGTTCTTATTTTGTCATTGTACAGGTAATTTTTGACATTGAAAAGGAATTTTTTCAGAAAATACATTTTAATTTGCAAAAATGAAATGACACGAATTTGGCCTATAAGATATACAAAAATTGTTTAAAAAGTTATGGATATTTACATTTTATAAATGTAGATGCAAGCTCATTAAAGTGTGGTATTATTTTAAATAATTTCTGAAAATATTTAAAGACAATTTATTCAAAAACCCTAGCACTTTTATATTTCTAATTTATACTTCATGGTTCTCAAAAAAGTCTCTGTGACACTTTCCTAGGGCTTTATGTTCCAAATTTTTACTAAAATATGAACCAAACCATATATTGTAAATCGTTTTTTTTAATTCTTTTACAAAAATATATTAACCATCGTTATTTCGTGTTTTGAAGAAAAAAGATTAAAGTAGCAGAAACAAATTATAATAAATTTCAAAAAGTTGAATACATACATTGATCTATACAATAGTACATTTTAAAGAAAATTATCGATAAATATTGTATATATTTTAGGAGTTAAAATAGGAAGTTTTCATATTTGACAACTATAGTGTGATGCGTTCAACAAATTAAAATATATTAATAAGTATTGATTTAAATCTTTGTTTAACTTATAAAACCTCTATTTGTCAACTATTTTTTTAAAATGTACCATTTTTAAGGAAAATAGGTACAGTGATGACTGAACATAATTTAAATTCTGGTTTATAAAAAGGAAATTTACAATATGACCTGGTTCCATGTCAAAATTTCTCCAATTTTGAAAATGATTTTTTCCAAATTAGAATTTTGTTGCATCCAAAGTATCTTTTTTGCGAACACAAATTTGGCACAATTTGAAACAACCTTCTTCTAAATGTTAGAAAAAAGGAGAACTATACTTCTTCATTAAAATACAAAATTGTAACTTGAACAGTCAATTGTTGTGAAAATTTATAATTGTCTTTAGAATAAGTAATTTTTTACATGGAGCAAGCTTTTTTTGATCTTTTGAAAAAGAGGGCTTACTGCATTTCTGAATTAGAATGGGCTATATTGTAAATGAATTTGATGATGACTAAATATAGGGACTTTTCTAAAAGAATTACAATTCTCAGTTTAGTTGGGGAATTAATTAATGCAATATAAAAAAAATTCTCGTTAAAGTTATAATTTTCACTGTAACACAGGGAATTTTCTTATAAAATTATTTTTTTGTTTGGAACTGATCATTTTTTGGCATGGAATGCGAATTTTTGAAAATCATTTTTATTCTGATTTGGAAAAAGGAAATTGAAAAAAAAACCCTGCTTGACTTTAGAATTATAATTTTTTCCAAAAATTCCCTGTTCTAAACCAGAAATCTTTTATCTATTTGAAAATATGTATGAATATTTCGAAATATTTAAAAATCGTTTAAAATCATTCATATTTGTTGATCTGTTTAAATTGACAAGGAAAAATTAACAATAGACCGAGACAGGGTGTCTACCTTACCTAGAAAATCTGGAATTGTCAAGCCATTTTTACAAGCCTGAAAAACCCTGGAAATGTTAGGGATTTTTCTTTTTAAGTTAGAGAATTTCTTGAAGAGCGTGCTTCTTTTTTTTTTAAATTGCAATATAAAATTGAATAAAAAGGATTCTTCATTCGTAAAAGTAACTTTATATTACTGTATTCAAATATTTTGTTAAATTTTTTTTATTTTTTGGTTTAAAATTAATTTTATTGACTGAAAATTGATCAATGCCGGTTGAATATTCCATCATTTTAGTTGAAATTTCACCTAGTTGGTTTAAAAATATATTTTTTTCAACTAACAATTGATCTTCTTGTTTGAAAATTAATATTTTCCCTCGAAAAATCAATTATTTTAGCTTACAATTTATCATTTTAGTCGAAAATTCATCACTTTCTTGGAAAATGTGACTATTAAAAAAAATTGTTGAAAATTCTTATTTTTTAACTGAAAATGTAATTATTTCAGTTAAACATTCAACATTTTATTTGCAAATCCATCTCTGGTTGAATATTAATTTTTTTATTTGAAAGTTTAAATATTCAATTTTAGGTTAAAAATGGTTGTTTTTTAATTGAAACTTTGCCTTTTTTGGTAGAAATGAATCCTCTTAGATGAAAATTCATTTTTTTTCGTTCAAAATACAACTATTCTAGTTAAAGATTCATTTTAGTTCGAAATTAATCGTTTTTGTTTAAAATTCTACTATTCCAGGTGAAGATGCATAATTTTAATTAAAAATCGTTCGCTTTGTTTGAATATGTGACTGCTTGTTTGAAAATTAGGTCTTTGGTTAAATTAAGCTTTTTAACTGAAAATGTAATTATTATTCCAATTATATAATCCATCATTTTAGTTGGAAATATTTCTCTTTGGTTGAACATTAATTTTTTTGACGAAAAATGATCATTTTAGTTAATAATTTATTTAATCTTATTTAGGCTTAATAATTTTAGTTCGAAATTAATCTTTTTGGCCTAAAATTCAACTATTCCAGTAAAAGATTCATCATTTTATTTAAAAATTCATCAGTTTAGTTGAAAATTATTTTTTTAACTAAATGTAAGTATTCCATTTATGATTAGAAATTGATCTATTTTAGTTGAAAATTCAAGTATTTGGTTGAAACGTTTTTTTTTTTTTTTTTTAGTTGAAATTTAATTTATTTTGTGGAAAAATCGCCCTTCAAGTATAAAATGAATCTTTTTGATGGAAGATTAACCTTTTTTTTTTGAAAAATCAATTATTCCAGCAAAATAATCATCATTATAGTTGAAAAATCATCTTTTTGGTTGCAAAACATAATCAATTGGTTGAAATTTAAACTCTGGTTAAATTTTTTTTTTGGTTTTAGTTAAAAATTCATCACTGGTAAAAATTAATTTTTTAATTGAAATTAAAACTATTCTTTGTTTGGTTGAAAAGTTGTCTTTTAGCTTAAAATTCAACTATTCGCTGAAAATTTATGGATTCTGTTGACAAATCGAATTTTCGGGTTAAAGATTGAAATATTCCAGTCATATATTCAGAATTTTCATTGAAAATTATTCTTTTTTGTTTAAAATTCTACTATTGCAGGTGATAATGCATAATTTTAATTAAAAATCGTTCACTTTGTTTGAATATATACCTGTTTGTTTGAAAATTAGGTTTTTGGTTAAATAGAGTTTTTGAACTAAAAATGTAATTATTATTCCAATCGTATAATCCATCATTTTAGTTGGAAATATTTCTCTTTGGTTAAACATTAATTTTTTTAATTATTTAATTTTTGGTTGAAAAATTATCATTTTAGTTAAAAATTTATTTATTCTTATTTAGGCTTAATAATTTTAGTTGGAAATTCATCTTTTGGCTTAGAATTCAACTATTTCAGTTGAAGATTCATCTGGTTAAAAATTCATCACCTTGATTGAAAATGTAAATATTTTTTTATTGGTTTTTTATGGTTGAAAATTATTTTTAAACGAAAATGTAACTATTCCAATTCAACATTCTATCGTTTTAGTTGTAAATTCATATCTTTAGTTGAACATTAATTTTGTTAACTGAAAATTTATCTATCGAATTTTTGGTGGACAGTTTATCTTTTTTAGTTGAAAATGATCTGCTTGGTTAAAAATTCAACTACTTGGTTGAAAAGTTAGGAAATTGAAGCGGTTTAAGTTGAATTTATTACCGTACGTAAATTAATTTTACGTAAATATGTCCTGAATTTTAAGTATAGGAAAATTATATAAAAATTGGTTGGAATTATTATTAAAATGCATGGACTTTATAGCCAAATGCAAAAATGATTAATCTTGTTTATAGTATTATTTAATTTTTCAATAAATCGATGGTACTAATGTATTTTTGAATATCGTATAATTTATTAAAGCTTTATGCATTAAACATATTAATTGTTCCACTACAAACTGGGAAAAAACTCACGAAATTGTATATTTAGTCCGACTCGATTGTTTTTTTTTTAAAAAAAGGGAAATACTTGAACGGCTTCGTGTGATGAAAAATTATACCTATCAACTTAAGATGTTTGGAATAGAATCTGGAATTGTCAGGGCATGTTTTTGCAGGCTGTGAGTAGACACCCTGAGATAAAACCGGAAAATGACTCTTTATTTCTTAATGCATATGTTTTTTTTGCATAACTATATCATAATGAGAGTATCTATTATTTAGGGGGACTCGCCTTTTGGTAAATCAGAGGCATACATTAAATTGGAGCAATTGGGAGAAGGATCGTATGCCACAGTATTTAAGGGTTTTAGTCATCTCACTAATCAAGTGGTTGCTCTTAAAGAAATTAGACTACAAGAGGAAGAAGGTGCTCCATTTACTGCGATTCGCGAGGCGAGTCTACTGAAGGAGTTAAAGCATAGCAATATAGTAACTTTGCACGATATTATACATACACGAGAGACCCTTACGTTTGTTTTCGAATATGTCCACACTGACTTGTCTCAGTACATGGAAAGGTATGGCAGTGGAGGTGGATTAGATCCACGCAATGTCAAATTGTTCCTCTTCCAACTACTGAGAGGTCTAGCTTATTGCCATCGCAGGTAAGAAATTAATTGTTATTTTTTTCTATTTTAAGTCAAGAAAGGAAAAATCGTACTACATGTTTTTGAGAAAACCGATTTTTTCTCATTTAACAATTAAGAATCTCATTTTTCTTTAAACGAGGCAAAATCTGAATAGCAGCGCAGGGTTAAAAATTGTTCCCCTTTTTGAAATCTATAGAAATATACTCTTAATAGATTTTTATTTCGTGTATTTGAACCATATTTTTAAAAAATGGACTCAATAGCATTTAGTTTCAAGAACTTCAAAATGTTATAAAAACGTTTCTTTTTGAGGAGGAACATTTTTGAGGAGTGAGGGACATTCTACATGAAATTCTTAAGGTTCTTAACCATCAGAATATATAAAAATGGATTTTTATCTCTAAAATTGGAGATACGTGATTTTTAACAATTAAAAGTTTGATTTTTGTCCAAAATGATGCAAAATATCAATAGCAGCTCTTACTTTAAAATTGTTCCCTTCTCTGAAATCTATAAAAATATAAGCTTACTAAATTTTTATTTTGTGTATTGTAACTAACTAAAAAAATCTACTGAAATATCATTTAGTTTAGTGAACATTTCTACTAAACTAAAAAGAATGGTTTTAAAAAATAAATTGTTGAAGTTCATTAAACTAAATGCTATTTAGTCCATTTTTTCTATTTTTTGGGAAAAGTGGTTAAAGCACCCAAATATAAATCTAGTAAGAGTATATTTTATCAGATTTTAGGAAGCGGAGCAATTCATATTTTGTGTCGTTTTCGAGAAAAATGAGACTTCAATCGATAAAAAATGAAAAATTCGTTTTTCTCAAAAATGGATTGTACGATGGATCTGAAAATGAGGGAAAATCTAGATATCAAGGAAATAAGAATGTTGCAAGATTAAAATTCTGGTATTTGAATGGTCAATGGTCATATACAATGAAAAATTAAAAATGAAGTTTGAGGCTATCCTGATATAATATTCTTCTTATTAGTAATTTATGTGCTTTCTTTTTATATTTAAGTTTTTTTCGGTTACTTCCTCGTGAAGATTATATTTTTAGTTAAAAATGTTCTTATTTCATTGAAAATTCAACAATTTGATTGAAAATTCCTTCTTTTTGGTAGAAAATTCAACTGTTTTGTTATAAATCGCTCTTTTTGAGTTGAAAACTGAAATCAATTTTGATTAAAAATTCTTCTTCGGTTTAATGATCCATCTCTTTTGGTAGCAGTTTCTTATTTTTTGTTTAAAAATGCAAGTGTTTAATTGAAAATCAATCTTATTTGGTTGAAGACTTAACTGTTTTTTTTTAAATTTGTTCTTTTTTTATTTCAAATTAATTCTTTTAAACTGAAAATTTAATTTTTTGTTGAAATTTGATCTTTCCTAATACGTATTTTTGTTGGAAAATTCAATTTCTGAGTTAAAAGTTAAACTAATTACTTGAAAACTCGTTTTTTTTTTGGTAGAAAATTAATATTTGGGAGTTGAAAATGAAAATGTAACTGTTTTGTAGAAAATTCGTCTTATTGGTTTGAAAATTGACTCTTTTTTGTTATAAGTTAAACTACTTTGTTAAAGATTCGTTTTTGTTTCGGAAATTCATCATTGAACCAATTTGTTAAAAAATAATTTTTTTTCAGAAGATTCATCATTTTGTTTGAAAATTCATCTCTATGGTTAAATTTTAATTACTTTGTTGAAAACTCGTTTTACAGAACATTCTTCTTTTGGCTTGTTATTTGAAAGGAATTTTGTTTTCTTTTGTGACTGAAAAATCTTTGTTGTTGATATTTTCTAATGAAAAATTCAATCAATTGGGTAAAAGTTAAGCCACTTTATTAATTTTTGATAGTAAAGGGTTCGAATATTTGTTTTTTTTTTTTTATTTAAAATTAATTTTTTCAACTGAAAATGTAAATTTTCCATTCTTAGTTGAAAACGGTTCCTTTTTAAATGAAAATTCGTATTTTGTTGTTCTAGAAAACTAATCTTTTTTTTTAATATACATATTTTTGTGTTGAAAATGCAACTGCTTTACAGAAAATTCATCTCTTGGTTTTGAAGTTCAACAATAAGGATAAAATTTGGTTTATTTACAAAAAATCTTTGTTGAAAATTCGTATTTTTTGTTGGAAAATTCAACTTGAGGGTTGAAAGTTGATTTACTTTGTTAAAAATGCATTTTTTTTGTTGAAGATTCATCATTTTAGTGGAAAATTCATCCCTTTAGTTGACAATTAAACTATTTTATTAAAAATCATACTTTTTTCGATTCACGCTCAATATTTTTTTCCTTTGAAAATTCGACCATTTGGTTGAAAATTCATCCTTTTGGATTGAAAATTTAAGTTATGGTAGGGAAGTTATATTTTTTGGTTTAAATCAAATTAAAATCGTTTTACTTCATTCATAAATGATTCTATGTTAAAAATGTTACAAGCTTGAAATTCTCGTCTTTGAATATTAATAGTCCGGGGAAATGAAAAATTGGCCTGGAAAAAAAGAGGGAATTTTGACAATAAAGTTTTGCGTTCACCCTGTATTATTAACCCTCTCAGCCTAGACTTCAATATCTTTGGTTCTAATCAACGCATCGGCAATTTTCTTTTTTTAAATTATTGATAAAAGTCTATCAAACATGAACACTCTAAACTTAGTAAGGTGAATTCGACATATTACTATAGATATTTTCACAAAACTGAAAAACTATATAGCGAGCCGATAATATCGACCGGGTATAATATACCCAGTCTAGACTGAGAGGTTAATAATAATTACTTGCGTCAATTGTTTTTAGGAGGGTGTTGCACCGAGATGTCAAACCACAAAACCTGTTAATTAGTGAAATAGGAGAGCTTAAGTTGGCAGATTTTGGACTTGCAAGAGCTAAGTCTGTTCCTTCTCATACGTACTCGCACGAGGTGGTAACTTTGTGGTACAGGCCACCGGATGTTCTCCTAGGATCTACCGAATATTCAACATCGCTCGATATGTGGGGAGTAGGTTGCATATTTGTAGAGATGTTGACGGGTATTCCGACATTCCCAGGCGTTCGTTGTCCATACGATCAACTAGACAAAATATTCAAAATCTTAGGAACCCCAACGGAGGACACTTGGCCAGGAGTGACGCATCTAAAGGGTTATAAACCCAACAGATTGGTATTTTATCCAAATCGGAAACTGGGCCTTTCCTTTCCTAGACTGTATGATGTTACAGAGGGTGATAATATGGCTTCATCATTACTTCAACTAAACCCTGATCAACGAATAGGTGCAGAAGATGCACTTCAGCATCCTTATTTCGCCTCTCTTCCTAGAAAATTATACGAATTGCCTGACGGTGAGTCCATTTTTATTTGTGCGTAGCTTCTTTATTCTAAGGGACTTGGCATAAATTAGGAGGGTGTCCAGCAACCTTGAAAATCTGGAAATCTCCTTGATTTTTTTCACAAGAGCCTTGAATTAATTTTCGCTTTTTCTTCTAAAACCGTCATTTTATTAAAAGGAGAAAAGTAATTTAAATCTTTGAGTCTATTGTAAAAGAAACATATCGTTTATAAGAAATCTTGCTACTGAAAAGTTTTTTATTTATCAAGATTTAATTTGTCTTTTACCCATTACAACATAACTAGATTTCTAGGCATTTTTGTAGACTTTACTCCTTGTTTTATAGATTGCAATAAACAGACTTTAATATTGTGAATAATTCTATAAGCTTTTTAATTTCGTCTCCGCTAATATAGAATATTAAAGCATGCAACTTTGTGTGACATTAAACTTACAAATTATAAAAAATATTAGTTCAAAATTTCGATGTTAATTCAGTTTTAGTATTAGAATGAGCCATGGCCATATATCGGATTTTTTAAGGGTTTCGCTACTCGGTTTTTGAGTGTACACCAGATTACAAAACATTGCTAAAGATTTCAAAAGCTTTCAAAACTTTCAAAAAATTTTTTGTAACATTTCGAATATTTGAAACGATTTCAAAAGGTTTTAAAACATTTTAGAAGATTTGAAAAGATTTCATATAGTTCAATGATTTGAATTAATAAAAAAGACTTCACAAACAAAGAGTTAAGAAAAATGTCACAAAGATTTGAAAAGATTTCAAAAATTTCCCAAGAATTTCGAGCATTTCATAAAGATTGCAAGGATTTAAAAGATTTTAAAAATGCGTGTACATTAAATTTAAAGATTTCACAAAAATTTCGAACATTTTCAAAGATTTTAAAACTTTCAAAAAGTTTCAGGTTTTAAAAAGGTTATAATAAACCAGATTTCAAAAGATTTTACAGATTACAAATATTTTAATGATTTCAAGTGAACACAAAAGATTTCTGAAAGATTTTACAAAATATTTCAGAGTTTTCATATAGATTTTAAAAGAATACAAGAATTCCAAAGATTTCAAGGATTTCAAAGATTTTTAAATGGTCATAGTGAACCAGATTTTTAAGATTTTACACAGATTAAATATATTTTAATGATTTCTAATTCAAACCATTTCAAATATTTCAGTGATTTCAAACGAATGCGATAAAGATTTCACAATTATTTTAAAGATGTTAAACAATTTAAAAAAATGTCTCATAAAAAATATTTCATAAAAACTTTAAGATTTCAAAACATTTCACGATGATTTAAAATATTTTATAAGATTTCAAAAGATTTCACAGAAATTTCAAGACTTCACAAAGATTTTAAGTGAAGCCAGCAGAAAATGAAATGGTTATTTTTTTAAATAAATAAAAAGCGGTTATCTCATTGTTGGATATCAAAAAATGAGACCTGGAAAAACTTGACCTCGAAAACCTGGAAAAGACCTTGAATATCGTTCTTAGAATTACTGGACATCCCGATTAAATAAAGTTAATTTTATTTATCAAAGCAAGTAGTGCTTAATTTATATGTGATTAATTCAGGCCTCTGTGCCGCCTATATTTCTCCTAAAAGTCCCCTAATTTTCTGTTTTCGATCAAAATTATCAAAAAGTCTTGAGTGGTCAATCATTCTGAAAATGTGATGGACATATCTTCCTGAAATATTAAGAATCTTTGTGAAATCTTTAAAACCTTTTGAAATATTGGTGAATTCTTTGAAATGTCTTACAATTTTTATTGTTTAAAAATATTTCCAATATTTACGGCTCCTTTTTTTATAAATTTATGGACGATTCCATAGGCCGGATTTTTCTGAAGTATGGAATTCCATATGAAGACATTTGGATAAATCAGTGGTTTTTTGTTATTTCTTTTTTAGAAACGAAAAATTTTATAAATATTAAATATTAGGTAAATTGATTTGAAAGTCAACTTTTTGTAGGGTTCTGACAAACCCCATAAGAAAAATTTAGTTTTGCGTGTTTTTGGCACTAATTATGATTTTTTCTGATTTTTTAAATAAGAATTGTTTCTGATACGTAAAATACTACTTCCTACTGATAATTAGATGTTTCCATACATTTTTCAAACCATTTATTATAGTCTATAGCAAATTTTTTCTTAGAATAGAGTTGGAAAGTTGCGTTTTTTTCTGAAATTTTTCACTTTTTCTCAACTTTTCAATTAGAGTGATGTGATAATTAATGTAATGTACCAAAATGATTGTCTTAGCAAATTATTATTGTTTATAACTATCTTGTCCTATATTAATGCTGGATAGTTGCGGGTTTTTTGAAATTTTAAATTTTTTGTTAATCTTTCACTTAGTCAGGTTGCTCTGGTTTTTTAGCTATGAAAAAATAATACATAAAGAGAGAATCATTTTTCAAACATGGTCTTTTTTGTGGATATATTATTGTGAAATAAAACATGTAAATTTTCTTGAAAGTAGTCACTAAGATCCTTTTTATTTTTATTAATATTAATAATTTTTATTTGTTTCTGACTAAAAAGTCAAAGAAGAGCTGAAAATTTCAGAAAAACCTGACACTTTCGAGCATTACTCTGAGAGAAGATGATTATACACAATAATACATTGTTTAAACAATTATGTTTTTTAACTTGAATGAATTATTGTCTCACTAACGAGGAGACACCCCCCCCCCCTCCCCCAACCCGACTTCACCGATTTTGATAATTTTTGGACTCATCATTTATGATTGAGAAAGTATTAGAATTGTCGGAAATTTAACATCACACTTTTTCAATGGATCTCTACGTTTCGAGACCCCCTGAATCCGAAAATCAGGTTTTCACGATGGCGTCTGTCCGTCCGGCCGTCCGTCCGTAAACACGATAACTCTCGAAAAAATCAACGAATCAAATTCATCTTTGGCACACTTTTTTTAGGTCCTAGAAGAAAGAACGAGTTTGTGAACCAGCCATTTTTGATAAAAATTCAAAAAGTGAGCGCATTTTGAAAATTTTTGAGACCACTGTTTTCTGAATTTGAAAATTCTATGTACGAATATTTATAGTATTAATAAGAACAAACAATTTATCCTAATGACTTTTTTCGATAAAAAGAAAATTCTCAGAGTTATAGCGTTTTCAAAATTTTTCCATACAACCGAAAATCAAAATTTGAAGCCGAAAAACGCACGATATGAAAAAAAGTCAAGAGAAGAAAAACATTTCTTTTTGAAAACCCTACAAGATGATCATAACCAATTTTTGGATTTTCTTCAAAAATCGAAAATTCAAATTTTGATTGCACAAAAAATAATGGAAAATAAAAAATTCCATTTTGTGGACAAACTATGTAGGATACGAAAAAAGATGAATTAACAAAAATGGTTATCCCAAAAAAGATCTACAACTTCGTTAAGAATCACTTCTTAATAGGACGTATACTTTTTGTTTTATTCGTGAAAAATAACGTTGAAAAAAAAATAAAATAAAAAAAATGTGTGGAAAAACGACGAAAGTTACGAGAAAAAAATCCAACAAAACCTGTTTACAAATGTCTGTCGGAAAACGAGCGCGCAGCGCGAGTGTCACGATGAGAATGTGTACCTCAAAGCCTACAGAGCTTTGAGAAACTTAATCTTTGACTATACTTAATTAAGTAGACAATTCAGAATATGAAGACGCATATAAATACTGCCGTTTAAAAGAAATCTTTTTGTTAAAGTTTTTTTCAAGCATTCCAAATGCAAAGAATAAATATCCGAGCGCGAAGCGCGAGGTAACCTATTATCGAGCGCGAAGCGCGAGATTCAACCGTCGCGCGCCTAGGCGCGCTCAAACTTGCGAGCGAAAATATTTTGCATAAGAAGCCTAAGATAGTAGGTATATTTATGACCCAAGGAATTGCAACCCTTATTTTATATTTAAAAAATTACATTTTTTATAAATATTTTTATCATGAAAATCAGTTTATAAATTCAACAACAACAAAAAATTGAGAAAAGCATTTTCGTTTATAATATCGAATATTTGAGTTGAAGTGTTTAAGAATTTTTCAAATTACCACCCCAATTACTGATGACTATCCCTCAAAGTGATGGACCACATGTAAATAGTAAAGAATAATGTTTTTTCTTAAGATTTAAATCAATAAAACAAAAAAAAATATTTTTTATAAGAAGCCCCATACGTAAGATACAATTTAGACCAAACGGGGGGCAACCTCTATTTTATATTGACGAATAAAATATTTTTCATGCCAAAAAACAACCAATACCACAATTAAGTTGAAAAATGTGTTATTTATGTACTTCATTGGGGGTGACTTTTTCAACTCTTTAAACTATTGTTGCAAAAAATGTGTAATTCATTTGCTTTTGTTATAAATCATATTCTGTTTACACGCGGAATGAATCTTTTAAAAAATTATTTATTTTTGACTTTTTACATGTGGTCCATCACTTTAAGGGACAGTTAACAGTACATGGAGTTGGTTATTTAAAAAAAACCTTGAAACACGTCAACTCAAATATTCGACATTCCAAAAGAAAATGCTTTTCTTAATTTTTTTTAAATTCATATCCTCATTTTCATGATAAAAATATTAATTAAAAACGCATTTTTTTTAAATTTTCCACTTGGTTTTATTCAAACATATCTATGAGATGCCGACCTTTATAAAAAATTATTTTCAAAGGCTAACTATCTAGTTTTACTATAGGAGAAAATAGTTATAAACAATATTTTTTTTTAATAATTGTGTTTTGTAAATTGCAATAATTGTTTCTTTACTCTAATTGAAAAGTGGACATTTTTTATATTTTAGAATAAACCGCAACTTTCTAGCATTATTCAAAGGGAATATGATTTAAAATAATTATAAATTGTTACAACTACTATTTTTTTAACTTTAATTAATTATTACCTCATCCTAATCGAAAGAAAGACAAAATAGTGGAAATTTTTAGGGAAAAGACTGCAACTTTCTACAGGGTAGCCACACGACAGAGAAGTCAGGGAAATGAAGAAGCTTTCAGGGAAAAGAAAAATGGATATGTTTTAATATTATTTTGGACGCACTTTCTAATATCAATATAAATATTTTTTCAATGTACATTCTTTCAAAATAGAATTTGCTGCTTAGTTTTTTATTTACAGTTATTTATTTATTGATTTTTTGGATACATGTCCTTTACTTAATTAATCCATACTTCTATGTAAAGCGCATTTTTCTGGCTTGTTGCACTATTTTGCTTGGCACATTATTGAAACCTTATTCGCTTCTATAATACTTTCCTATCAGGGAACTCCGTCTAAATGTCAGGGAAAATGGGAAAATTCAGTCTTGTGGCCACCCTGTTCTAGCATTATTCTAGGAAAATATTGTTATAAATAATAATAATAATAAATGGCATAACGAATTATTTCTTATTGCCTCGCCCTAACTCAAAAGTTGAAAACTTCTGATAAAACTGCGACTTTCTAACTCTTCTAAGAGAAAATGGCTATAAACAACAATACATGTTTGTAACAATTTATTTAAACATCTAAGTATCAGTAAAAAGTAATACTTTATGTATTATGAACAAATTGTATTTAAAAAATACAAAACATAATGAGCGCTAAAAATTCTTTGTTGCGTCAGCTAAAAACTTGATAAATCTCATCAAAGATATTAAAGAATTAAAGTATTTTCAATGTCTCTTGTTTGGAAATATTAAGAAACCGAAAAGCTGTCGTTAATGTATAGCAAATAAGGTTAACATGAAATTGGTCATTTCAATTTAATTTTTTATAACATCAATAATGATAAAAGATCCCAATATAAGGATAGTAAGACACTGTCAAATTCCAAAAGTTTTACTGAACTGGACTTCTCTTGCAAATACTTTTTATATTTTCTGAAGTCTCTTTAAAAGTCCCCTATTTCTTAATTTTATCCTCCCTTTTTCCCATCGGCTATTTTTGAAGATCATCACAAAGCGTGTTACTTATTTCGTTATATCCGTAACCAAATAAAAGTTTTATAATTCAATTGCAGAAGTGACGATATTTAGTGTCGAAGGCTGCCACTTACATACCGAGTTACGACAATCCTACGCCGACCCACGCCACACAGCTCTTAAGACTTGAGGTTAAATACATAAGTATAGTAAGAAAATAAAAGTTAAGTAACATTTTACCTGCTCAGCGATACAAGCATTTTTCATTATGAACAAAAAAACAGGAAGAAAGTGCAAAAAGAAAGGCTTAATGCAGTCACTATGCCTTGACCCATCCACCGCACACTCTTTAGAAAGTCTGTTGCTCTCTGTCTCTCTCTCTCTCTCTCCCTCTGTCGTGCAAAAAAGAAATGCGAGCAAAAAAAGTATTTCACAAAAACCTAAAAATTTATTTTTCAATTCCTTTAACTTACAAGGGAAGTGCCAGGTAGTGTGATTTTTGTTTGGATTTATGATTTCTTTAAATAAAGGTCATGACCCCAAAGTAAAATTGTAAAATTCCTGGGACTCAAGCGGTAGCGCGTCGGGTTCGCAGCCGGAAGGTTGCGGGCTTGATTCTCGCTGTCTGCACTTTTTTTCCAAATTTTTTGTTTGCATTTATTTTATTGAAAAATTTTTAATATTAAATTCCCTTTAATTTATTTTTATAATTATGCGAAAAATATACACTTTTAATGTTTTTTTTTAAATGGAGAATACGCCTTTTCTCATGATTGTTGTTCTTATCCCAAAAAATCTTTTTTATTAATTAATAAATGCATTCATTTACATTACGCAAATTAAAAAAATTAATAAAATTCAGAGAAAATGAATTTTTCGCGATGTAACCTACATGTTCCTAGTCTATGTTCAAATATTGGGTTCTCGGAATTTCATAACTTTACTTTCGCTTCGTGACCTTTATTTGCAAAAATGATTAATTTAAACCACAAATACACTGGCTGACAAACGAAGTTCCATTACTACATTTTGTTTTCTTTTAAAGCGCGTTTCTTGTTTGCACGGCAGCTCTCTCCTTCTGAGAGTTAATTAATTTTTCAGTGCAAAGGCAACTAAAACCATTGTTTTGTTTCCTTAAAAGTATAACTCCTTTATTGCTTAAAATATGTCCGATTTAAAGAAAAAAGAAAACAACAAAGAAAGGAAAGTAAATTGATTCGCATGTGTGTCTAAAAGTTAAAGAGAATGTTTGAAGCTTGAAAATATACTGGTTGTAGAGATCAAAAAGCGCACGCACGACCCATCCTCGCACTTCGTCCAAATACTAGTTTTAGACTGATACCAATCAAAAAGTAATATAGAGACGATACCGTAGTCTTTAGATTCCCCGCCAGCGCTAAATCCAGAGACAATGGTAGATTTCAGGGCCGACGCTGACTATATAAAAAGGTATATGGAGTACCAATTATTCCAGAATCAGGATTTTAAGGATATAATCTTAACAATATTTTAAACAGGCTTTTGTCCACGAAGTGTTAGAAAAATATCTCCTGAAGCAGGGCTGGTGCCGATTGCGTGGATTTCGTTGGCGTATCAACGTGTTCACAAAAGACTAGTTCCTATCTCGATTTTTTCCTTCAGCAATACGGATTTTACTCGAGAGTATTATAAAAAAAACGTTCCATCAAGGTGTGAATCTCTAGAAAGGTGCTAATAATACCAGTTGAAATTTTATTTGAGACTAGCGCCATGTGGATCGCTATTTTCTTGTATCGATACCTGAGTTAAACCTTGGCGACTGACACAATCCCAGGAAAATCGATTGTGAAATATATATTTTTTTTCAATGAAATGTAGAACGTATCATTTTAATTAATTACATAATTAAATTTTCCATTAATTACGTAAGGCATTTTGGGAGGGATGGCGGTGGTTTAGTTTTAGCTTTTTTTTACTTCTTGACATCTGGTATGCAACTTTCATGAAATTTTTGGCAAATGTTATGAAATCTCTTTAAATCCATTCAAAATTTGAAAATCCCATTAAAATCTTTTGTTATTATACAAAATTTGTGAAATACTTTGCGATCATATGAAATTTTTCATAATCCTTTGAAATCTCGTGACTTATTTTGCAGTATTTTGAAATTTTGAAATCCCATGAAATTTGTTTACATACTTTTAAGTCGTACGTGAGAAAGGGGGGGGGGGGGTCACAAAAATTTTACGAATCTGAAAATTTCAAAAAAATCCTTACGTAGTTAATGGATGTTCCTTTTGGATTCTGAAGAGAATTAAAAAAAACGTAGTGTTCTTCCTTCGTAAATCAAGGTATACGTCTGTGGGATAGCTACGACCGCGCCACCAATCCCGAACTATTAGGAAGAAATTTTAATTTCAATTCAATATTAATAAGAAATCCTCTAGTAAATAATTAATTTTGAACTGTAGTGTAATATTTTTCATTAAAACGAATTGTTATTCACTGCTGTTTTGCAATGACGTTGGTGTAATAACTTTCAGATATCCAATAGTTCGCATGTCGGATGGCGCTGTCGTCAAGGTCAAAGAGGTACCCTACAGGCGTGTTCTGTCTAGACCCGGAAAACTGACAAAATCGTCGGTCCTGGTAGCATTGGTGGCTAGTAAAAGTGTAGTAAAATAAATGCAAACGACCTTAGGAAGACTGGAAGATCTGTAACGCTGCGAGTTAGATAACTTTTATCACTTTCTTCGATGACTAAAAACTACTGTAATCACTGTAGTTTTTAGTATAGGTTTTAATACTGTAATTCGTCGAATAAACGTAGATTGGTTGAAAATATCTTGACCATGTGGCGAATTTGTGAAAGTGTGCAAAAGTACATGTTTCGACGACCAAGTTAGCATTTTTATTGGTCAAGTGTATAACATCAATCATATACATATATAATAGAAATGTAGTAAAATAATTTGGCATTTAGATGAAAATTTTTAGAAATACTTTAAGTCGACTTTGTACTACCTTTAGAAATTGACAGTTAAATTAGCCAGACTCTGGACTTGTTGTGAAAATTGTTTATTATTTTAGTAGAAGAATCGTATTCCGATCTCAAATGTACTCAGAACGTGTCAGAATTGATGAAATAATGCAAAAAGTAGACGTATTAGAAGCATGCAATATTGTTCAACAGTATTGCAACAATATCACATGCGTTTGGGGTGGATAGACAAAAAATGTTGATTCAACGTAAAGCGAACTACGCGACTCCTGCGAATGTTAGAGTAGCAGCAAAATATTCAAATATAATGATTAATAGCGAAGAAAAAAGCGTTGCAGATCTTCATAATTTGGGCTATAAGCCAGAATAACAATTATGTATAATAATTTTACTCCTTGGTAGGCTAAATTTATACCAGTTTTTCAGTACATTTGAAAATATATCAGCGAAAAAATGTGGGCATAATTGTCGAAATTTTTTTATAGTCGCTCTGGTTATAAATAATAATTAAAAGGAAAAGTGGGAGAACTGTGGTGCAGTTAAATAGTAGGATGTATATATAGAGAACACCGAATTCATATTGTTACTATTAAAATAGTTCAAGCGAAATCACTAAAATAAAAGTGTGTTTTTGTTGTTAATTTAATGCGTGGTACATTATGGTATGTTGCTCTGAGGTTTGTATTGCAGTTGGATCTTTTTTTTTTTAATTAAGAATGTTAAAGTGAGAACTTTTTTGAGGATTTTGTGAAGAATGTGTGCATATTTTGAAACTGAAATTTAATCGCCACCTTGAACGTGTATTTCATTTTTCTGCAGTTTATGGTTAATTGCATATAGATATTTTTTCTAGGCGTTATTGTTTCTTATTGATACCTGCGTACATTAAGAATATTAAAGAAACTTGATATGCGTTACCTACTTTACTTATACATAATATAATATATAAATAGCAAGTGACATATTTTGTAATGCTTTAGTTTCACTGCTTATTATTATATCATTATATTTTACACTTACGTTTTTTTTTAAAGGATCATCATTAAATATTATCAGAATCTGTACTACAGCGAACAAAGACCATTATCTCAAAATTACAAATAGAAGATTAATTCGTTTAAACGTTCAGTATTATTATCTTAAACCTTTCTTGCATGAAATTAATAAGAAATCAATTTTATTATTAGGAGCGGTTTTATGCTAGCCTAATTGTGCGTGAATGCATTCATTATAATGTAAATGTCAGCCAGGTAGATCATACTTGGGGAAATTCTAAAGTAAATTTAGCATATACTTATGAATAATTAGAAAAATGGTAAATGTTAATTTCTAGGGTTTTGTCATGCTATATAACGTATAATTGTTTTTCATCATTTACTGCTCAATGCGAAAAATATTTTTTCTATTATTTTGACTTATAATTTGAATTTAGCGCCCTTTTTGATCAGAGGCGAAATATCGTAAAGTGCGAAATTCCGGCAAAAACTTTTCCCGCGAAATTTAAATAATGTAATTATTATGTGGGTCATTTTTTATCATTTTCGCCATTGAAACCACTTAAATTTGGAATAAAATGAAAAATATTAATAAGAAGACCAGTTTGCTTCGAAAGGCATTTAAAACAGAATACAGTGAAGTATCCCTATTTCAAGTCCTCCGTACACGGCTATTTCAAATTGCGTAGTTCCATCACCTCCCACCACGGTCCCTGTACTCTCTCATCCGCGTCCGACCAATGAAAAAAGTGATCCGAAGAGCGAGACGCTCTTGTTTTTTTGAATTGAGTGTTTTAGCATGACGTCATGGGAATCCATAAAGCTTGTTGAGGAAATATTATAAACGTGAAAGCATGAAAATATGTCATAAATGTCAGATAAGTAAATAGTAATATTTCTCAACTGTAGAATATATTTTCTCAGTCATGTTCCATTATTTTGTCGATTGACAATATTTCAGTGTCACGAAATAAAATAAAGTATGGAAAACTTTAGGTTGATTCTATTTCGTGACACTAAAAGGTCGCCAATCGAAAAGATGATGATAAGGAAAAGATTACTTACTATTCAGACCTTTATAACTGACATTTTTTCCTTATCCTAGCATTATACACTTTCAAAATATTAATATTTAAACTTACTTGTATACGCTTAGTGTATTTCCTCCACAAAGTTGTCTGCACTCCTATGTCAAGTACTGTGATAACTTTCCAGACATGTCCATCTATCCCAGCACAAACGCGTCCATACCGTCATGCCACAAAATTCACTATTCCGCAAAATATTTTAGTCACCTTTTTGACTCTATTATATTGATTTTTAGTTGGCATATTGTCGTACGTCAACAAAAACAGTTGGAGGACACTTGAAAAACACAACATGCATGCTGACAAATGGCCCGCGACTTTTTAAACTGCGCAAATCGAATTTGTCTGAAGCATGGACATAGGAAACACGGGACTAGGCATGCCACCTTAACTTGATCGAGCGGGGTTGAATCCACGGGAGGGGGAGAGCCGCCATCTTACGACGTGCCACTTGATTATGCGCACGAACCATGTTTGTCGCGGGGCATCAAAAGATAGCGGACCTCCCCCCTAATTGCATCAACCCCGCAATGGCATGCCTAGTCCCGTGTTTCCTATGTCCATGGAAAAATGTATTTACCTCTCATTCTACTATGTGACGATGCCACGCATTTATCGCACTCTAGATGTTTCTCTGTTTTCCCATTGGGTAGAAAATCTAGAGTGAGATAAATGCATGGCATCGTCACATAGTAGAATGAGAGTCATATTCCGTCTGCATACGACAGGCGTGCGCAGTAGTGATTCTGTTTATTTTTAAATTGAAACATGGCGTTATATAACCTAAAAATACACAGGGATAACTACTGCGCATGGCAGAGATAACTGCGTTCTGAAACCACTGTTTCCAGCTTTGAAATGAAAGAATCATTAGGTTACAAGGTCGCAGAAATAGAAGAGATTTCATCGCATATGATTTTTAAAACCTCATAAAAGTTCGTTACATTTCATCGGAAAAAGCATGATTTTTAAAAAATAAATGAGAAAAAAATCATGTTTTAAGTAAAGTGTAATTGGATTTTATTTTTAAAAGCTATTTAACACAACCTAAAATATATAATTAGAACAAAATTGTTATCAACCATCGGCATATAGAAATGGACCGGTAATGCTGTGGGGAGAATGGTAATGGTTCTAAAGAGAGAAAAAACATGTGAGATGTAGACTTATCTCTTTCTAGATAAAGCTGATTGGTCGAAAATATTTTGGTTGGGTGAAGTTTGGCGCAGCACAGGACCCTGTAAGTAAAGTTATTGAATATAGTAAAATAAAAAATGTTACAACAAAAACAAAACCTCAAAATATGAAGTTTTGCACCTATGTAATAAAAATGGTTATTTTTTATGTCATAGAAATATTGTAAAAGTTTTTGACAGTTTTTACATTATTTTTGAACTCACAAAACAATTATTATTGTAGCATTTTCAATCCAATTTCAAGAATAATTTAAAGTTACCAAGTTTTTAAAATAATCTATCTGAAACAGGTTATTTTACACGAATGTTCTTTAAAATTCAATTTATTATAACTACAAATTTCTAATGTATTGTTTATCTTTTTTTTTTTAATTAACCGCGTACAGAATATTTAGGCAATACCCGGGGCTGCCAATTCACTTGACAGAGTCCTGAAATAGATATAGGCAGGTCCAGGTCTACGTCTCATACGATTTTTCTCTCTAGAGCCCATTTCAGTTTTCCCCAAAGCGTTACCGGTCCATTTCTATATGTGATGTTATCCACACTAATTTCGGAACATACTGGAAAATACGAACTTTGTTTTGGAGTTTGCCTTGGTATATATTGAACACAGGGAGGGCTCTTACGTCTAAGAGCGCGAAATTTAAATTCATCTAATCATAATTGGGTTGTGTCACAGTCAATATCTGTTCAGGAAAGATTCAAGTATCGTCTGCTATCACGAAAATATTACTGTCATTTGAAGTAATGGCGAAATAAATTATATTGAAAAATTGTCTAAAAAACTGTTTGGCAGATGTTACCTATAACATGAAAAAGTAGTCCACATGGCATGGCTTCAAATCACACAGTAAGATATAATATTATTCACAAACCATTTTTAAAAATAATTTTTAATCGTAAAACAACACTACACTTCCTTATTTCACAGATCTCACATGTAATTATTCTTTGGAGTTCCAGATAATCCCAAACCAATATCTATTCGTAGATTTTTCTAGTATAATTCCCTTTGCCATTACTTCAAAACAGCATGTAACTATTATCAGATCGGATACTCCTTCCTCAAATTTCGGAGTGTTGATTGTATTTTGTGAAACTGAAAGGTCTTTAACGGATAGAAGGAGGAAAACAGAAGAGCGCAAATGCATTCAAAGTTTGAAAAATATTATTAAGATCTGTGTAATTTACCTTTAGGTTTAGAATTCTAACCTTCCTGACATTTCCAATAATAATAATTATATTATATAATATTATCATTATAATAATAATAATAATAATATTTCGCGAAATATCTGAGGCGTTTTTTTAATTTATTAGGTATATGGATCTTTAGTTGGCAAATTGTAATATTTCAAGTAAATGGTATATTCTTCACGTGTATACAAACAAAAACACTTGGAAAATACTGATGTGCATGGTGCGCAAATGCGTACACATTGTGAAGGTGCGCGAATCGATACAAGGCCGGGTAGCCAGTGCACATCGCTTGACAAGAATCACCTGACGACTTGTGGTAGGGGTAGAGGCCCCTCCAGCGTTGAAATACCCCAATGTTTACGTTTCGCGCCTTTAAAATTGACAAGAATTCACTGTATTATAATTTGACAAGGGTCCATTCACAAAATAAGTGAAACGTTTAAGGGTGGGCGGACGGAGGGCGGGGCCTGCCAAAGAATCATTCTCCATGTTAAGACTAATGAAAAACGTATCACGTATTTTGTGAATGGCCCCTAATACTCTTACTCATAACTAATGTATCCATAATAAGTCATTTAAGTGTGTGACTGATTCCGCCCCAGGAATAAGGCGATATGAGTTAACCGCAATAGTTTTTCAATTTTAAACAATAAACTGCAGATTTCAAATGCATAGTTAAGAAAGACTACTGTGTCCATATTTCCCCCACCCTGCCCTATTAAGAATTGCTTGAAATTCATATTTGTAATAAAAAGACTGTAAAATCGATCATTTATTTTTAACGTGTAAAATCAAATAATTATTCCAACTTTCACTTCATAAATCTACTTTGTGATCAAAGATTTATTTTAAATAATTTTACAATTATTATTTATTGTAAAAAATTTATTTAGGCATTGAATAATTCTGAATAAGCGCACACGCGGCAGCTAATCCGGCCCGTAGTGATAAAAGAACGCAGATATATCTGGCATGTGCAGTAGTGATTCTTGTGTATTTGCTAGATGTCTGGATTTCGAGGGCTAAGCAAATTGGTATTTTCTCTTCAACCATATCAGTTGACCTCACTTCGTTAAAAGCTGAGAGGAAAACAATGGTCCAAATGCATGGAACAAAAATTTATTTCTGTAATATTTTTGTAATTAATAATAATTATTATCATTTTATTATTTCACAAAATAGTAATTCAAAAATAAAAACTATTTTTCAAATACACTTATATAGAAAAAATGAGCTTTTATGAAGATAATAGCAAAATAAGGCAAAAATGAACTGAGGGAAAAAAGGGACCAAATGAATGGGAATCGGTCCATTTTTGTCCCATTTTGCTAATATCTTCGTAAGAACTAATGTTCTCTATATAAGTGTGTTTGAAAAATAGCTTTTATTTTTTAATTACTATTTAATTAAATAACAAAATGATAATAATTATTATTAATTATAAAGATATTACAGAAATAAAGTTTTGTTCCATGTATTTGGTCGACTTGTTCCATTTCCATTGTTTTCCCCATCAGTTTTCAACGGAGTAAAGTTAGCTGATGATTGCAGAAAAAATACCTACAGGTACCAATTGGCTGGAACAAAACTTTTAAAAATATATTTTATTTTTCGAAATTGTTAATTTTATTATTGATTTAAATAGCTTCTCAAAAAAAATAATATCCAAATACACTTATGGTGAAATATAATTTTTTTATAAGTAATTAAAGTTTAAACAAAAGTTTTATCTTATGAAATTGGTGTTGTTTGTCCGTCAGTATGCAGACATCTTGGATTGTTCCCCACCTAACCTAATAGGTATTTTCACTTCAATCACCGGTTAATTTCAATTCGTTAATTGCTGAGGGGTAAAACACTGAACAAAATGCATGCATTTTTGCTCTATTTTGCTAATGTCTCCGCAAAAAATAAATTTTGCTGTATAAGTGTATTTGAATACTAGTTTTTATTTGTTAATAACTATTTAATGAGATAATACAATCATAGTAATTATTATTCATTATGAAGATAACACCAAAATAAAGATAAGCCATATGCATTTGGTAGTGTTTTCACTTTTCCCCTCAGCAAAACAAATGTCATGGAAACATGCCCTAATGAACTTCACCAACGCCCCTACAGGAACTAATAAACACTAGAGAGTAGATGATCGGTAATGACTTGAGTGATAAAAAATGGCATCCGTGGAGATGTCGCAAAATGAGGTTTCACACAAGTTTCCCGTTAATAAACTTATTCGTGTTGGCTACTACGAATTGGAGAAAACAATTGGCAAAGGAAACTTTGCCGTTGTTAAAATGGCTACCCACGTTGTAACGAAATCAAAGGTACGTCTCTATGATTGAAATGTTGTCTGCACATAATTTGCAATCCGTCATTTTGTCCTTAACATACAACAAACAGCAGTTTGAATATTCGTTTATTTTTCTTTTCTGCTATTTGTCAGTTGTTTTCAACCTAATAATTAGTTACCACTCCTCTACAAAACATTTACATTGATCAGTATTGTCAATCTCCCATAATATAATTGCTCTCCTTTATGTCGGTAACAATACATATACGTATAATTATTTGACATTTAGTATATGCAAAACATATCAAATTGATTTGCCCGTAATTATTTGAGAAATAGTTTGCATTCAGACCTATGTTACCGTATCATTAAAAATGTATTGAAATCTCCTATTATTTGTATATTCTTAAACACATGATTCAGCTTACGTCACGAACACAATGTTGAACTACCACCATTAAAGATTAGAAGCTTTCTTATAATTATATGCTCAGTTATATTTTGCTGTGGATTTGGAAATATTCATGGCTGTTATATTATTTTATAATTGTATTAAGTTATAAATTTTAACTGTTCCGCCGAACATAACTTAAATAACGATTTGAGATTATCTCAACTATTTCATATTTAATTGATTGTAAATTAATAAATAAATAATCCATAATAAAATCTTCATACACAGTTGTGGACTTGCAAACAAAATTTTAATGACCAAATTAATTGTTTTCTTATATATTTACAATATATGTGAGATAAGCGACATTAGAAAAAAATGGCTAAAAAAAGGTGAATGTATTTTCCTGCATTATGTGCGTAGTTCCATAATCTGAAACGATTGTCTTGTTTCGATATTGAAATAATAAAATTATTTTGTAGGTGGCTATTAAGATTATAGATAAGACGAAACTAAATGAAGAAAATCTGGCAAAAATTTTCCGTGAAGTTCATATAATGAAGAAGTTACGACATCCTCACATTATCAGACTCTACCAAGTAATGGAGACAGAAAAAATGATTTATTTAGTCACAGAATATGCACCTGGTGGGGAAATATTTGATCACTTGGTTAGAAATGGTAGAATGGTGGAGCCAGAAGCGAGACGAGTGTTTCGTCAAATAGTTTATGCAGTACGTTATCTCCACCAGAAAAGAGTGGTTCATCGAGATCTCAAGGTATATAAAACTTAATTCGTCAAAATTTCGGTACATAATACAAGGATCGCAGCCTTTTCCCTGCTTTAACCGGGTTTTCCACCTTCAAATTCTCCCTTTTACTTCTGTCAAGGTGTCTACCCTGCCGGGAAAACCTGAAAAATCTAGAATCAGGGAATTTTTACGAACCAGGCAATGTGGAAATTTTTTCGAGTGTTCTTATTTTTTCAATTTCAATATAGAATTGAGTAGACATGATTGTTCATTCATTAAAGTAGCTTTATATTACTGTATTTAATTATTTTATTAAAAAAAAAACTTTTTTGTTTACCATTCATTTTTTTAACTGAAAATTTAACTATTCTATTTTTTCTTGTAAATTGATCGTTTTTAGTTGAAAATTTAAGTATTTGTTTAAAGATTTATGTCTTTTAAAACTTTTTTTTATTAAAAATGATGGTTGAAGATTCATCTTTTGAACTGAAAATTCATATTTTTGGTTGAAAAAATGAGCTATTTTCTTGATGATTTGTTTTTTCTTTGGCTGCAGATTAATGTGTTTTTTTTTACTTAAAATTGAACTTTTCTAGTTGAAACTTAACTATTTTGATGTATTTTTTTTCTTGTTGAAAGTTAATATTTCATAATTTTATTTGTAAATTCATATATGTTTGAACAATAATTTTTTTAATAGGAAATTCAAATATTTAACTTTTGTTCGGCAGTTTATCCTTCTTATTTGAATATTTATGTATTTTGTTGAAAATTCGTATTTTTAGTAAAAATTAATCTTCATGTTGGAAAATGCATCTATTTCAGTTAAAGATTCATCATTTTAGTTTACAATTCATTAGCTTGTTTGAAAAATAATTTTCTTGGCGTAAAATTTAACTATACATTCCATTTTTAGTTGAAAATTTGTTTGATATCTTTACTGAAAAATCTTTCTTATTTGAAAATTAAACTTTGGTTAAATTAGCCTTTTTTGCTTTAATTCAAGTGTTTTTAATTAAAAATTAAAATATTTTTTTGTTGACATAACAGCTAATACATTTTTTGTTCAGAATTCATCTATTTTTGAATAAAAATTCAATTGCTTAGTTTAAAGTTCAACTCTTTTGTTGAAAATTAATTTTAATCGTTTAAGAATCATAATTTTAATTGAAAATTCATCTCACTCGTAGAAAACGAGCTATTTTGTTGAAGATTCGTTTTTTTGTGCTGCAAATTAATGTTTTTAATAAAAAATTTAACTATTCTAGTTAAAACTTTGACTATTTTTTTTTAAATCATTTAAATTAAAAATTCATCTTTTCGGGTGAAAATGAATTTTTCAAACTAAAAATCTAACTATTCCATTGTTTGGTGGAGAATAATATTCTTTATTCTAAAAATCTAACTATTCAATTTTTGGGGGAGAATAATTGTTTTCATTCGACAAATTGTAATTTTGCTACAAATTAATCTCCTTGAATGGAAATTAATCTTTTTGGTTGAAAATTCATTTATTATAGGTGAAGATTCATTTTAGTTCAATATTCACCTTTTTGTTCTAAATTTCTACTTCTCCAGATGAAGATTTATCATTTTAGTTCGAAGTTTATCACTTTAAAAAAACTTAACTGTATTTTTTCAAATTTATTTTAGAAAGTTTAACTGTTAAATTTTTTGTTGGAAATTTATCTTTTTTAGTTTAAAATTCAACTATTTGGTTGAGAATTGGACTTTTTTAGTTGAACAAACTGTTTTACTACAAAATTAATGTATTTTTGTGGAATAACCACTTTTTTTTGTAGAAAACTAATATTTTTGATTGAAAATTAGACTATTTTGTTGAAAGTTCAATTATTTGGTTGACAATTCGTCTTATTTGGTATTAAATTTATCTATTTGGTTAAACATTCAACAATTTAGTCAAAAATTTATCTATTTTGTTGAAACTAAAATATTTTTACTTTAAAAGTTAAGAATTGGAAGCGGTTTAAATTTAATGTAATATATTATTCACATTAATTTTACCTAATCATGCACTGATTTTTGGTATGTGATGATAAGATACATTTTTCTAAAAATTATTATTCATTTCATTAATCGATGGTTTTAATATCTGCTAATATAAACATGAATATCTTGTAATGTAATTTCTCAAAGCTTACTAAATTAAAAACGGTATACACATTTCTAGTCGATTGTTCTAAAAAATTCTAAATATTTGTAGGGCTACGTATTATGAATATTACTATTTTAATATACGACAATTGAATTACGTGTGAAATGCTATTATTTTTTTAAATGCTGAGTTCGATTGTTAACTTTTTCAATTATGAAATCATTAAATTTACATTTCATTATTGTAAAATCTTTTTCTTTAAAAATTTTCCATTAAAGGTATTTATTTTTTAGCGTAAGAAAACAATTTTGTAATTTTTCGAAACTTTTGACTGTTCATTTAAAATAAAATATTATCCGTTATATTTTCAAAACTAAACAAATGTATTTGCTTATTCTTAAATTTAGAGCATCAGAAATTTTATCGTGCATTTATATATATATTTTTAACTAGAAATAATACAGTTTTCATTACTTCTAATTAAAAAATTTTCAGCTGTACAAGTTCGAAATTTGTTATTTCCATGACCGAACCAAATTTTTCGAACCGTGCATTTTTTTGTCTATTAAAAAGGCTATCCTGTTAAAAATTCTTTTTAAAAAACACGAAGCTGAAACAATACAAAATATTTTAAAAATTTGAAAACCGGAAACAGAAGTTGTTATCCAAATATAATTGTATCAATTAAAAAATATATATAGTCACTTGAGAAAAAGTATTAAAAAGTTTTTACTTCTTAATTGACATATACAAAGTTAAATAATTAAATAATTGAAAATTCCAATTCGATCAACTACAAGGTTAAAGGTTCTAACTTGGACAATTTAAAGTCAAGACGCTCGAAATTAATCCACTTACTTTTTAAATCTATATAGCAGTATTGAACCTGAAATAATATAAATTTTTATTTGGAAATGTTGAAAATTCAATAACTTCGTAAAAAAATTAATTATTTGGTAGAAAATTTAATGATTGTCTTGAAAATTTAATTATTTTGTTAAAAAGTCATTTTAAAAAAATTTAACATTTTTTTTGTTGAATATTTGTATTTTCAGATAGAAAATTCGTCTCTTTGAATTGAAATATCATCTTTTTGATAGAACAGTCGTTTTTCTTGGTTAAAAATTCGTCCTTCTGGCTTTTAATTAAAGAGTCTACTATTATATTTTTGGTTCAGAATTCATCTCTTTTAGTTATAAATTCTACTATTGGGTGCTATTGTGTTTAAACTTCAACTATTTTGTTAAAGTCATCTTTTCATATCAAAATTGCAACTGTTTTATTGAACATTCGTTTTTCTTGGATAGAATGATTTATCCGTTTCGATTAAAAATTCATAATTTTTTGTTAGAAAAGTTATTTTTATCGACTGAAAATTTCGGTTGAAAATTAATTTTTTTGATGAAAAGTCATATTTTTGGTTTAATAATTCAACTGTTTTGTAGAAAATTCGTCTTTTTTGTTTAAAATTTAAACGGTGGTAGACAATAGAACTATTTGATCAACATGTTTTTAAATTCAACTTTTTGCTTTAAAATTAAAATAATATTTGGTAACTATTTAGGTGAATTTTTATTAAGAAATAATAATTTTAAGTATCGCGATTTCATTATCAATGATAGAATTAAAAAACAAGAAAATAATCTTGAATATGAGAGTGTTTCATAAACATAAAAATTGTTTACGTAAAAAATTTTATTTTTTGTCGGTGTTCTTAAATCGCCCTTAAAGGCTTTTTTAATGAAAGAAATCATTTTAAAAATCCCCTTTTTTTGGTGAAAAAATGCCATTTTTCCCCTTTTCTGATCTCATTTTTCGGTGTGATCCTTGATAATGTGCAATACGCACATTTATATGAAAATAGATTGAATATAATAGACTTGATACCGATTTTTCTAGGCTGAGAATTTACTACTTGATGTAGACAATAACATAAAAATAGCCGATTTCGGATTTAGTAATGAGTACACACCTGGTGTGCCATTAAGTACGTGGTGTGGATCACCGCCGTATGCCGCCCCTGAAATCTTTGAAGGCAAACATTACGATGGACCTCGTGCTGATGTTTGGGTAAGTACTATTAAATACGTAAATGCAGTAACCGTTTCACTATATTACATTTAATTGGAATGATTTGTGCCGACCAATTGAGACGAGGTCGAGAGGCGCAAATAGAAAAATTGCTTTCCACCCAGTTTTGATATGTGGACGTCTGCTAGAAAAGGGCTGTTACCAGTTGTAGTCGGTTTGGAATTAATTTTCAGCGTATTGTATAGTTAAGTTTGCAGAACTGCGAGAAACGCGCATGTTTGGTAAAATCACGAAGGGGCCATTTTTCACGGATGTCCACATATTTACAAATCTATACGATAAACTTTTGCATCGCAATATTCCTTCAATGTCTGGATTTTTTTTTGGAGTTCTCACTCTTTTTTTCTCTCTATTCCCCTATTTTCTCCTTTTTTGAAGAAATCTTTTTTCCTTGATTTTTCGGATACTTCTCCCTTTTCTTGTATTTTTGCTTAGATGCGAACTGATCTAATAGAACCTATTAAGGCAATACCACTATTTTAGATTGAAAGTTCATTCCCTTTTATTGGTCGATGTTTGGCGAAAACTCAACTATTTAGTTAGAAATTGAATTTCTTAGATCAAGATTTATCCCATTGGTTAAAAATGTAACTTACTTTGACGAAAAATCATATTTTCGGGATAAAGATTCAACTGCTTTGTATTTAAAGTGAAATTAAATTGTACCTAAATTGAAATTGAAATTATTTTGATTCGTTTCCTTGGTGGAATTTAACTGTTTTTTTATTTAAAATCAATGCTTATATCGATAAATTTTGTTTGAAATATGAACTATTCTATTTTTCGTTGAGAGTTCATCTTTTTTTGGTTTGAAAATTCTGTTTTTTTTTGTTAGCAGAAAAAACATCTTTATTGATTGAAAGGAACTGTTGTTGAAAATTCAAATTTTTTCTGAAAAATTGGTTTAAGTTTAATTTGTTTACTTTGTAAATTAGATTATTTAATTTGTAACTTCACATTTGTAGGTTGAAAATTCAACTATTTGGTTAAAAATTGAACTATTTTCTTGGAAAATCGAATAATCGGCTTAAAATATTTGCTCTCTGGTAGTTTTTTTTAAATTCAACTATTTAATTAAAATTTTATATTTCTTGGTTTAAAATTAACTTTAAAAAAAAAAGAAAATTTCATGTTATTGGGTTTCGAAATCAACAGTTTCCTAAAATATTCTACTTTTTAGCTTGAAAATTTAACTATGCCATTTTTGGAAGATAACTTATCTTTTTTAGTTCAAAATTCAATTATTTGATTGCAATCCCATGTATTTTGTTAAAAATTTATCTTTTTGTACAAAATTATCTTTAGGTTTAAAAATTCAGTTATTTAGTTAAAATTGCAGCTATTCGATTAAAAATTTAACTATTTGGTTAAAACTTCAACTATTTCCTTTGAAAATCGTATAATTTTCTTAACGGAATTAGTTTCTGATAAATTTGTTTATTTCAATTCAATTATTTGATTAAAAAATCATTTTTTCTGTTTTCGAATTCAACTCTTTTGGTAGAAAAACTTTTTTTTCTTTTGTTGAAAATTAATTTTTTAAGCTGAAAATTTAACTATTCAGCTTAAAAATTCAGCTATTTGGTTAAAAATTTAACTATTTGGTTAAAACTTCAAGTATTTTTTTTTGAAAATCGTATAATTTTCTCAACAGAATTACTTTCTGGTAAATTAAATTTTTTTTAATTGTAGTGTTTTATTAAAAAATCATCTTTTCTGTTTTCGAATTCAACAGTTTTCTCAAATATTCGAATTTTTAGCTTAAAAATTCAACTCTTTTGGTAGAAAATCTTTTTTTGTTGTTGAAAATAAATTTTTTAAACTGAAAATTGAAATATTCCATTTTTGAGAGAAAACTTATTTTTATTAGTTCAAAATTCAATTATTTGATTAGAACACCAAGTATTTTGTTAAAAATTTGTCTTTGTGCAAAACTAATCTTCTTGGTTAAAAATTCAGCTATTTGGTTAAAAAATTAACTATCTGGTTAAAACTTCAAGTATTTTCTTTGAAAATCGTATAATTTTCTCAAGAAAATTACTTTCTGGTAAATTAAAAAAAAATTTTATTCAAGTTTTTGATAAAAAATTCATCTTTTTTGGTTTCGAATTCAACAGTTTTCTCAAATATTTGAATTTTTAGCTTAACAATTCAACTCTTTTGTTAGAAAATCTTTTTTTGTTGTTGAAAATTAATTTTTTAAACTGAAAATTTAACTTTTCCATTTTTGAAAGAAAACTTATCTTTTTTTAGTTCAAAGTTCAATTATTTGATTTAAACGTCAAGTATTTTGCTAAAAAATGGTCTTTGTGCAAAACTAATCTTCTTGGTTAAAAATCTAACTATTTTCTTAAATTCATATTTTCTGATAAAAAATATAACGTTTGTTTTGAAAATTGGTCTTTTATGGCAGAAATGGCTTTTGCCTTCATAATTCAACTATTTGGTTGTTAATTAAATTTTTTTTTTGGTTGAATTTTAATCTTCTTAGTTTGAAAAAAATTTGAAATTTCGGTAGAAATTTCAATTATTTTGTTAGAAATTTAATTATTTCATTACATTCTTCGTTGAAAATCAACTTTTGTTTCAAAATTCAACTATTTTTTTTATTCATCTCGTTTGATTGAAAGATTATTTATTTTGTTGTTAATGTAACTGTTTTTTTAATATTAATTTTGTTGTGGTTAAAAATGCATCGATTTTTCGTTGCATATTAAACTATTTTGTTAGAAATGCAATATAATTTGACTTGGAATCATAGGAATTTACAGCCTTACATATTGATTCAATATGATACCTACATCAGTTTTATTAAAAATAATTTATTCCCCCTATTGTTCCTCTATATTCGTGAAAAATCACCCTGGGACGATTCACAAAAGTGCGGTACTTTGAAAGCCCCCCCCCCCCCAACCTATGACGTATTTTGTGAATGACCCCCTTATTTCCCCTGTTTTGAGTTCATTTTTGGATGTGGAGTTGGCTTGTATGGTGACTTTATGAAGCTCTTCGTCTGGGGTGATTGTTAAAGAAATTGATCACTTACCTTTGTCAGATTGGAGCGAACGTGTTGCTTAAATACGCAAAACTGAAATTCTAGATTGATCTGGAATTTATACCTCCTCCTACAATTCCCTTTCTCACTTTTCCCATATGAATTCCTTGATCCTCGGTAGTATAACGAGGCTAGAACTGAGTGAGTTACACTTACCCTGAAAGGGATTTGGCTACTGGTATAATAATTTAATTTAAATTTAATAATAATAATATTATGGAAAATTACATGCGACGATAATAATCCTCTTGCAGAGCCTGGGAGTTGTCCTGTATGTGTTAGTGTGTGGAGCCCTACCATTTGATGGTCCTACTATGCAATTATTGAGATCAGTGGTGATCTCCGGCAAATTTAGAATACCATTTTTCATGTCAGCAGGTAATTGATTCAATAAGCAATACATTTTAACTTTCATTTGTCGCGAAATTTTTCACTTGTGTGCTCTGATACAATGTTGCATTTCAGAATGTGAGAAGTTGATCAGACACATGCTGGTAGTGGAGCCAGAGCGCCGTTTAAGTATCTCACAGATCTTAGTGCATCCTTGGATGGGTGGCGATGTTGCATCAGAATCGGAATCCGGCAGGTACTTGATATATAAAAACGTCTCATTAACTTTAAAGAAGCTGGGTGTCTAGCGTACTCGAAATTTCTTTAAAACCTCGACAAGTCTTTTAATTTTTCATTCAATTTCTCATTCTTTATTTATTTTTCTCTTGTGCGAAAGTAGAAGAACACAACTTTAATGACATTTTTTGGAATATAATCATTTTTGCTGTCATTATATTGAAATTAAGTTTAGTTCCGCGTGTGAAGAGATTTCATTAATTAGAGCTGCTTGAAATTTGAGTTATCCATCATTATTTGAATAACTATCAAGAACAATAAATAAATAAAAATAAAAGATTATATGTTAAAATGTTAGAAGATTAAAATTCTAGTCTGTGAATATTAATGGTCAGGGAAAATGAAGATTGCGGACAATATTCTTAGTAGTAATTTATTTTTCTTGTATTTTTATTTATTTTTTGTGCAGTTGCCACCTCCTGATGATTATATTTTTAGTTAAAATTTTTATTATTTGATTGCAAATTTAACAATTTGATCAAAAGTCATCCTTTTGTTTTAAATATCTACTATTACATTATTCGTTGAAAATTCATATTTTCGGATGAATATTCGTTATTTATTTGTGGTTGAAAATAATTTTTGTTTATTCAAAATGTAACAACTCCAATTGAAAATTCATCTCGTTAGTTTAAAGTTTAAATACTTTGGTTACTAATTTTTTGGTTAAAAAATTAATTTTTTAATTGGAAATTTAACTATTCCCTTTCTGGTTGAATTTTCATGTTCTTAAATTAAAAATTCAACAGCTTAGATAAAAGTTTAACCACTTTGTTAAAAATGCATTTAATTGTTTGAAATTTCATCTATTTTGTTGAAAGTTTAACTATTTCATTGAAAACTCGTTTTTTTAAATTTAAAATTAATTTCTTACTTGAAAGTGTAATTTTTCCACTTTTGATTGAAATTTTATCTTTTTCAGTTGAAAAAATCGCCTTTATTAGTAGAGAACTGATCTTTATGGTTGAAATTGACTCTCTTTTGGTTAAAACTGCAACTGTTTTACAGAAAATTCGTCTTTCGGCTTGAAAACTCAACATTTTTAATGAAATATTTTTTGTTTCTTTTTTTTTAATTCGTTTTTTCGGGTAGAAAATTGAACTCCTGGATTCAAAGTTTAACTACTATGTTAAAAATCCTTTTTTTGTTGTTTGTTTAAGAATAATCATTTTAATTAAAAAATTAATTTCTTGGGTTAAAAATTAAATGATTTTGTTTAAGATTCGTATTTTGGTAGAAAATTAATATTTTTACATTCTCATAATTCATGATTGAGAAAGTATTAGAATTGTCGGAAATTTGACATCACACTTTTTCAACGGATGCCCACGTTTCGAGACCCCCTGAATCCGAAAATCAGATTTCACGATGGCGTCTGTCTGTCCGTCTGTCCGCCCGTAAACACGATAACTCTCGAAAAACTGAGCAAATCAAATCCATCTTTGGCACACTTATTTTAGGTCATAAAAGAAAGACAAGTTCGTGAACCAGCTATTACTGATAAAAATTCAAAAAGTGAGCATTTTGAACATTTTTGAGGCCACTTTTTTTTTAATTTGAAAATTCTATGTATGGATATTTATAATATTAAAAAGAACAAACAATTTATCCTTATGACTTTTGTCGATAAAATGAAAATTCTCAAAGATATAGCGTTTTCCAAATTTTTTAAATCAACCGAAAATCAAAATTTGAAGCCAAAAACCGCACTATATGAAAAAAAGTCAAGAGAAGAAAAACATTTCTTTTTGAAAGCCCTACAAGATCATCATAACAAAATTTTTGGATTTTCTTCAAAAATCAAAAATTCAAATTCAAAATTTTTATTTCACAAAAAATAATGAAAAATAAAAAATTCCATTTTGTAGATAAACTATGTAGAATACGAAAAAAGATGAATTAACAAAAATGGTTATCCTAAAAAAGATCTACAATTTCGTTAAGGATCACTTCTTGATAGGACGCGTACTTTTTGTTTTATTCGTGAAAAATAACATTGAAAAAAAAATAATAAAAAATGTGTGGATAAACGACGAAAGTTACGAGAAAAAAAAAAGATTTAACAAAACCTGTTTACAAATATCGGTCGGAAGTCGAGCGCGCAGCGCGAGTGCTGCGATGAGAATGTGTACCTCAAATCCTACAGAGCTTTGAAAAACTTAATCTTTGACAATACTTAATTAAGTAGAAAATTTAAAACATGAAGACGCATATAAATACTGCCATCTAAAAGAGATCTTTTTGATAAAGTTTTTTTCAAGCATTTCAAATGCAAAGAATAAATATACGAGCGCGAAGCGCGAGGTAACCCATTATCGAGCGCGAATCTGTTTTATAGAAAATTCGTCTTCTTGGCTGAAAGTGGATCTTTTTTTAGTTAAAAATTGACCTAATTTATTAATGATTCGAGTATATGGTTGGAAATTCATTTTCGTGGATAGAAAAATCCAATGTTAGGTTAAAAATTCAAGTATTTGCTTAAAAAGACATCCTTTTTGATCGAAAATTCATCTTTATTCATCTGTTCGGACAGAAAATTTGTCCGTTTGGTTTGAAAATTCACATTTTTCTTCTTGAAAATTAAACTGTCTTCTAAAAAATTCAATTGTTTCTTTGATGACCCATTCAAATTTCAATCAATTCTTATTAATAATCTCAGTACACACGGAGACTTTCATTATATCAACAGCAGCTAATTATTGGTTTAAAAAAGTCATTAAATTGTTGTTAAAGTTGAAAAAATGAGAAACTTTGAAATATTTTCGATTGTAGCCTCGTGACTATTCACCGCAATAAATGAAAAATCACAAAAAAAACTTTTTTTTTACCATAAAATCGGATTTAGGGCGTGTTTGAGAAATTTCGCATATCTATTTTTTTTTTAGTTCCGCTGGACTTACAATTTCAGCTATGTTTTGTGAAAAGTATTGACTTAAAAAAAGGTACCTGTAGAAATGTATTTTTTATCCTGAAAATTTTCGAAAGCCCCTGGATTTTTACATTTTCATCATTTATGAGTGAGAAAGTATTAGAATTTTCCGAAATTTGACATCACCGTTTTTCAACAGATATTCACGTTTTGAGACCCCCTGAATCCGAAAATTAAGTTTTGGTGATGGAGTCTGTCTGTCTATCCGTCCACACACTTGTAGATCCTAAAAGAAAGAGCGAGTTCGTTAACCAGCAATTTATGATAAAAATTAAAAAAAAAAGCATTTTCAAAATTTTTGGGGCCATTTTTTAAGAATTAAAATTTGTGTGTACAGTTTTTCACAGTACTTAGAAAGACGAACAATTTATCCTAATGGCGTTTTTTCGATAAACTTCGATAACTTCACTTTGTTGAGTACTGGGGGGAAAACAATAGACCAAATGTATGGGATTCGGTTATTTTTTGCCCGATTTTGCTAATATCTTCGGAAAAACTTTTTTTTTCAGTGTAATTGTATTTAGAAAATAGTTGTATTTTTTAAAAACTATTTAATGAAATTATATAATGATAATGATTATTATTCTTTGCAAAAATATTACCAAAATAAAGTTTTGTCCTATGCAGTTCGTCCATTATCCCCCTCCCCCTCGCACTCAAAAAAGTGAAGTTAGCTGGTGGTTAAAGTGAAAACACCTAAGAACTTTTTGAATTTTCTTAAAATGACGAAAAAAAATGAACAAACAAAATTTATGATCCCAAAAAAAGATCCACAAATTATTTCATAATCACTTATTAGTAGAATGCGTACTTTTTGTTTTATTCGTGAAAAATAACATTCAAAATTAAAAAATTACATTTTTGGAAAAACGACACAAAATACGAAAAAAAAGTTTTAGGGAGCAATTATAGCTTTGAAAAAGCTGTAAAACATTTATTTTAAACATTTTTCAATAGGACTCATCATTTTCGTTTTATTTATTAAAACTGCTGTGTAGACATTTGAAAATTTAAAGGTTGAGCCAATAAACGACGCAAAATATGGGGGAAAGTTTTTCGTGGTGTTTCAGTGTTTAAAACTTCGTACAGCATTTCTTTGTCTCATTTTTTGACAGAACTAACCGCTTCTAGTTTATTTATTGAAATTGATATAGAAAAATCGAAAATTCCAATATTATGCCAAAAGGCGCGAAATACCTAAAAACTCTAAAAGAAGACTTGTAGGATATTTTCTTTGATTAATCAAAAATCCTATTTTAAGTGTTACAACGCGAGATAAGAAAGAATGTTCGAAGAAAGTATTGCAGTTTTCATTTTAAAGTAATTCAGAAAATAAATATTCGTTTACAAATTTCTGACAAAAATCAAGCGCGTATCACAAGTGTAATGATGATAATGTGTGATTCAATGTCGCAGCGCGGCGGGCAGATTTTTTTTTCTGTTTTGAGAAACGCTAGTCACCCTGACAGAATATGATCTCTCTAAAGTTCAGTCTTGCTAATGAATAAGGTATTTCAGAGCCAGTCCCGAAATTATTATACCACAAATAAATCAAGTAGTCATTGAGAGCATGCTTAGACTACCAGGTCTCAGTGCGGATACACTGCTTCAATCAGTACAAGGAAATGCTTTTGACCATGTGTCGGCAATATACAATTTATTAGCTGATCGATTAGAGACAGCTATGACGAGTTTGCCAAGTATACAGAGTATACCAGGAGATTACATGCCTGATGATGGACATCAGTTGGAAAAGGTAAACATTGATCTGTGAAATTTCGTTGAGTTATTGTGTTGATGCATATTTTTTGAAATACAGTTTGGTGAGGCGGAAGCGGAAACTGACGAAAGGAGTGCACTCCATTTGCCAGTTGGTATGCCGTATCATGCAACGAGAAGACACACTGTTGGACCCGGAGATACATCCCATCAACCACCTACATCATATCCATATGCATTCAATTGTCCTCAGGGATGTTCGCCCTTGCATCTACTTCCTATGTTGCACTGCAACGTAGATCCTCAACTGTTACCACACACGAATCTCCCACTGAATCTTCCTTTAATTCAAAATCAGCCGCCACAGAACTTTCAAATTAAGGATCAACATTTGTTAAAACCGCCCACTGTTATGGGAGCCAGTAAGTTCTTTTATTCAAACTTTTTTTTTTCACTTGAGGATTTTGATATTAGGGGAGTTCAAACTGTTTTTCTCTGATTTGTTAACTTTGTAGCGAGTAGTTTTGGAAGGAGAGCGTCAGATGGAGGTGCGAATCTTCATGTATTTTATCAACAACAGTATGGTGGCAGTTCTGGTAATGGAGAAGAAAGTGGCTGGAGTCAACCTGGAAGTAGAGAACATCTACAACCAGTAAGTTCCATCGAATTCTACATGTTATCTTGTCAGATTTTTAAAATATAATATTAGTTAATCAGTGTAATAATTAATTATCTATCTACAAAAAACTGATGTGACGAAATGTCTCGAATGAATCTAGAATCTTTGCACTTATTGTTGTTGAAAACCTGATTGGTTTTTGAATGATTTGAAATTGCTCCATTTATTACATTTTGAAGTTTGAAAATTAAATCCGCCGATAACTTTCGAATTGTTTACAACTATATTTAATTTAATTTGAGATCGCTATGGAGGCGAAATATATTTCATTGTTCTTGCAAATACAAATATTAAAAATTTCACGATATATAAAGGTTTCCTAAAATTTCTAAATATTTCAGAAGATATCTTTGGAGTTTGAAAAGTTAAAAAAATTTTCAACATTCCTTGGTATTTCGAAATATCTCAAGGGATTTCTAATTATTTCAAGTGATTTCACAGGATGCCTATTCACCTGAAAAACGTGAAATTGCCAGGGAATTTTTGTATAATTGGAAAAACCTGGGAATGTCAGGGTTTTTTGTCTACAGTTTATGTAATTTTGGTTTCAACTTTAATATACAATTAAACAGCAATATTTTTTTATTTATAATAGTAGTTTTATATTATTGTATTTAACTATATTTTTTTGAAAATTCTTTTTATTTTTGGTTAAAAATTAATTTTTTTAACTGAAAATTTATCTATTTCGGTTGAATTTTCCATCATTTTAATTAAAAATTCACCTGGTTGATTTAAAAATATTGTTTTCTACTAAAGATTTAGCTATTCAATTTTTAGTTGATAAATTTTCTTACTTGAATGAAAATCCAACAACTTGGTTGAAAGTTAAACTCTTTTAATTTTTAAGAAAGATGGTAGTGTTGGCAAGGGTTTAAATACTCATTTGAATTTGTAATTATTCACCGTCTACTTTGCTTTCATCTTAATCTGATAAAACTCTTTTGCTGAAAATTACTTTTTTAGTTGAAGAGTCGTTATTTTAATTGAAAATTGAACTATTTGGTTGACAATTCGTTTTTTTATTGTTAGAAAATTAATTACTTGGTTCAAAGTTCGTTTTCTTGGTTAAAAATTTGAACATTTGCTGTTCTTTTATTTTGTAAAATTTAATTTTTTTGGTTGAATTTTTTTTTTATTGAATGTTTAAGTAGTTATTAGAAAATTAATTTTTGATCAACTGAAGTTATAGTTAATTTGATTAATTTGTTGAAAATTCAACAGTTTTATTTAAAAGACATTCTCTTCATCTATTTTGGCAGAAATTGTATCTTTTTTGATTAAAAATCACAATTCTAGTTAAAAATTAATTTTTTTCATTTAGGATTAAACTATTTCCATGAAAATTAGTCTATTTTTTGTTGTTAATTTCAACTGTTTTTAGTTTAAAATTGAAATAAATCTTTGTTGAAATATCATCGATTACATTTTTCGTTGACAATTCATCTTTTAGGTTGAAAATTCAACTCTTGTTTTGAAAGTTCCTCATTTTAATTTGAAAATTAGTCGGTTTTGATTGAGGATTCAACTAATTTGTTCAATATTCCTTTTTCCTTGGTTGAAAATTTGTTTACCTAAAAATGTAATTCTTTCATTTTCCAGTTCAAAGTTGATCTTTTTGAATTAAAAACTCAAATATTTGTTTGAAAGTTCTTTTTTTTAGTTGAAAATGTACTTATTTTGTTTGGAAGATTGTTTTTTTTTTTTTTGGTTGAAAATTGGGATATTTTTTCTTCATTGACTGAAAAATCTGTCTTGTTTAAAAATTCAACTCTTACGTTGAAGATTCCTTTTCTTGGTTTAAAAATTAGAATATTTTGGTTAAGGATTCAACTAATTTGTTGAAAACTCGTATTTTTGTGGAAATATCAAATACACTTTTTATTCAGAATTAATTTATTTGGGCGAAGACTCATCACCTTAGCTAAAAATTGAAATATCTTGTTAAAAATTCAATTTTTCTTGTACGAAAGTTAATTGTTTTAACTGGAAATCGAAATGTTCTAATTTTTGTGGAAAATTGATCTTTTCTATAGAAATTTAATTGTATTGGTTGAATAATTAATTATTTCGTTGTAAAATTATTTTAATTGTTTGAAAATTAATTTATTTTCTGAAAATTTAACTATTCTGTGTTTAGTTAAAAATTAATTTCTTTGGTTGAAAATTGAACTATGTTATTTTTCCAGAAGAAAATTTCATAGTTAAATTTGTATCCAAAAGGAATAATTTCATAATAAACAAGACGAACTTTCAACAAAATACATGACTTTCCATCCAAATGGATACATTTTTAACTAAAAATATAAATTTTCTACAAAAAATGGAATACATAAATTTTTAGTTGAAAACTTCAATTTTCAACTAAAAAACTAATTTTTGACGAAATATGTTTTTTCCGTTCGTTTGATTGCTCTGACAAACAACTGTTTACAATAAAATCTGTTTCGCTTTTTTTTGTGATTCATAGAAGTGAAAATGTCGTTCATAAGAAATATTTTTGTTCGTGTACCCCCCCCCCCCATGGAAGACACCTTAGGAAATCCCCCCCCCAAGTCTACATAATTTATGCACGACCCCATAGCGAATGTGTTTGTTGGCTAATACATATTAAAAGTGTGATTCGAAATTTTCGAAGGCTGGTAGTCCGACTGGGGTTCAGTGTCAAAAAACGTTAACCGTTGGAGTTGGTGTTAGCAGTACAGAAGGAAATGGAGCAAGTAATTCAAATGCGACTAGTGGGAGTGATCGAAGAAGACGTAGTGGCCTCACAGCAGTTATGCAAAGACCAGGTATGAAAAGGATGTATAACTGGAATTTTGACATATATATGTTTTCGTAAATATATTGAGTGTGAAGTAGATTTAGCATTATTGTATATTTGTCACTTTGTTTAGCCCAAACTACACAAATGTGTAATTTAATTATTTTTATTGAATTTCTTTTTCATGCATACATTTATATAGTTTCTACATGTAGTTTTTGTGTGTTCCTTTATCGATTTTTGATTTAAAGAATGCTCGTGTCCTGAGCGTATAGGATATACGAGATCTGTCCGGAAAGTATCCGATCTTGTACTCTAACCTTGCACCTAATTGTGCTTTTGTTGTACGCGTCGTATTTTAGGATGACGGAACGCACGGAACAGAGAGTGTGCATTAAATGTTGCCAAAAACTGGTCCTTCATATTCGGATTCGTCATGTTAAGCGATGGGTGGCGCCTCTAGCGGCCAGAACAGAATCAAATTTAGTACCAAAACAACTCAATCAAAGTTCTGCCAAAGATATTACGTTCTCCTAGCAAATCCCATACATATGTAATCGTCATTATGACTTTTTTACTTAATTTAACTGCTATTCTAAAATTTGTCGATGATTTATCGCGGAGACTCGAAGAGGAAGAAAATGTAGCTAATGCAGACCACATTCAATATTGCGGAATTATTGGACAAACTGAAAATAGGTTGGACTTAATTTTCTTTGTGTAAAAACAACAGCGTTCTGGACTAAATGCAGTAAACATATTGAAGATTAATAAGCAAATGTAATTCTGAATAATTTTTGTAATATATAAAAAAATGCATGCTTATGTTGTTATGTTAATACTCCTAATCCGCTGCACACAAATACCTTGCGTAAAAAACACAACTAATTAATTCTGTAATGTTTTAAATCTGTTGTTATTATACTGCATTTGATTATGTTGTTCTGGTCGCAAGAGGCGACATCCATCGCTTAACATGACGAATACCATGGTTACGATTTATAAAGTGTATGGTAATGATCCTATGACTGACATTCAACAATTTCTGGTGAAACGCGGCCTTACACAACTTTGTCAGTCTCCATACAGTCGTGACCTGGCTCTCTGTGATTTCTGGCTGTTTTCCAAATTGATGTCTCCTCAAAGAGGAAAACGATATTAAGACGTAGAGGAAATGAAACAGAATGCGACGAAGCAGCTGTTAGCTATTTTTACAAGTTAACTTTAAGGAGTACTTCCGAAGAGGAAGGGTGGCTGAGGGAATGTTGGTGGCTTCCAAAGGGGAGCACTTTAAAGGGGACATCATCGCCATTGACCAGAATTAACTCTTACCCCTTGCACATCGTCACAAGGTCGGATACTTTCTGGACAGATCTTGTAGAAATTTGAAATTAGTCGCGTCCACAGTATTTTTTATTTATTCAGTATTATTTTGTTTGATTTTGCATGGTTTTGTTATGTCTACTGCACTGCCACGCCTCGAACACTGATAACTTGCATGTAGTTATAAACCCGGAACTCGTAATGGAAGTTGAAGCTAGGATGAATAGAGCCTATCTTCCATCAAGGTTGCTGCCGTCTCATCTTAGGGGACCTACACTTTCTCACCATAGGAAAACCTCCTTGTATCCTGCCACTGGTAAAGTTTTTGTGTTTGTAGGTGACTTTATGTAGCAGTTGTTTTAGCAAATGTAGCATATATATGTCAGGACATAATTTGAATCGTATTTTATTTTAGTAAAGTAGAATCTTTTGCGCTAAATTCTCTTAAAGACATAAGCAATAGGGTGGATCGAGAAAAATGGTTTTCGAAATCACAAAGAACATCGTGCCTAAATGTACTGCATTGAGATCCCCATGAAGTGTACCAGGGTGTCTACTCATCTGGAAAATCTAGACTGTTCAGGGAAGTTTTATATATTTGGAAATGCCTTGCAATTTTTTCGAGAGCATGCTTAAATTTTCTTAATTTTTAATGTAAAATTAAATAACAATGATTTTTCACTCGTAAAAGTAACTTTATATTATTGGATTTAACTATTTCTTGGATGAAAACTCATCTTTTTGTTTGAAAATTCAACCGTTTGTTTGAAGTTTTTTTCTCTCTTGGCTGAAGAATCTTTCTTGTCTGAAAATTCAACTCTTGTTGGAAATGCGCCCTTTTTGGTCCAATTTAACTGTTCTTTATTTAAATTAAAAATCTATTCTGGTTAATTTCAACTGTTTTTTATTTATAATTCATCATCTTTGGTCGGAAATTCAGCTGTCTCTTTAAAAACATTTTTTTAAATTCAGCTATTGTTGAAAATTCAACTTTTTGGTTGAAGACTTGTTTTGTTTGGTTAATAATTTATTTATTTATCTGAAGATCTTACTATTCCATTTTTATTGGGCAATTGATCCTTTTTAAGTTGAAAATTCTACTATTTGGTAAAGAATTCATGTATTTTGTTGAAAATTTGTTTTTTTTTTTGTTAAAAAATTAATCTTCTTGGTTGAAAATTCATGTTTTCCAGTAACAGATTCATCATTTTAGTAGATAATTAATCTTTTTGGTTAAAAATTCAAATACTCCAGCATCAGATTCATCATATTAATTGAAATATCACTTTGGTTAAAAATTGTACGATTTTATGGAAAATTTAGTGTTTTTGTTGAGCTAAACCTTAATTATTCTCTGTTTGGTTGAAAAATTAACTTTTTTTAATTGAAAATTTCACTACTTGTTTGAAAATTGTTTGTTTGGTTTTTTGTAAGAAAATTTATATGGTTGAAAATTGATCTTTTTGGTTAAAAATTAATTTTTTTAAACTTCAATTTAAACCAATCCCGTTTAATATTTTATTATTTTTGTTGAAAAATCTTAATTTTCTTTAAATTAATTTTTCGGATTAAAAGATTAATTTTTCAAACTATAAGAATAGCTATTCAATGTTTGGTTAAAAGTTTAATCTTTTCTCGTGGAAAATTAATGCATTTCGTTGAAACTGCGTCTGTTTTTGTCAAAAATAATCTTCTTAGCTGATCATTCAGGCTTTTTGGTTCATGACTTTCATTGAAAATTGAAACTTTTTTGTTGAAAACTCGTTTCTTTTTGAAAATTTTGTTTTTTATTGAAAATTTAACCCTCCCATTTTTGGTTCGAAATTTATCTTTTGTAGATTAAATGATTCTTGAAAATTATTTCACTTGAAAAGTTAGGTATCTATTTTCGTGAAAATTCTCCTTATTCCTTTCCTTATCTACTTAGCTACTTTCACAAATTTAAAAAAAAAAACGTTATTTTTTCCGAGTTGATTGTTCTGAAAAATTGGAAATACTTGCATTTTTCCGTACTATGAAACATTTTGTCTGAAAAAAAACCGGGAAATCTCCGGATTTTTTTTCAGTTTTTCAATAGACACCCTGTTTACTGATTGCGAAATCGATTGATTTGAATCTATGACAAATCTATGATTTGAATCTACATAACAAAATAGTTTTAAAAAAAGTTTTTATCTGTAGAGTTTTAATGTTTTTTTAAAACTACTTTTAATTTTTGGACGTGTCTAAAGTCTGCTGGATATTTTTTCATATTTCAGGATACTATTATGCACGAGATAATTCTGCTTTAATATACCCCTATAATGGGATGTTATTATTTGCTATTTCTTAATCCATTTTTTTCGATCCCCTTTAATAAGTAATCGTAGAATCTAGAATTCGAAGTTTCATGTCACTTAATCAGTGTCAGAAAAGTCCCATGAGGAAGGTTCCCTGAATCTTGTAGTATTTTTTACTATCGCTCAGTAGGGTGATCCAATTTAAAAAAAAATATTTTCCATGGATATCCCCCCCCCCCCTCGTTTGTTATAATTCACATAAGAATAAATACGTTTCATTTTTAAGTGATATATAGAGATTCTGCACGTATTTCTCTTCAATATTAGCCATGGAATAGGAATAGTCTGTTCTACAGTATACTAAAAAGAACCTTAAATGAAAAATCTGGGTGTTGCGAGTTTTTGGAATTCATTATTATTTGTTTGCTGTTTATTTTAGTACAGATTGTTTCTAATCCTAAAAGAATGACTTCCTACTGATAGTTAGATGTTAAAATAAGTGAGGCAATAATCAATTATAGTTTCAAAAACGAATGGTTTAAAAATTGTATTATTATTTATAACAATACTTTCTTAGAATACTGCTAAAAAGTTGCGAATTTTTGTCTAAATTTTCAACTTTTGGTTAAATTTTAATAAGAGTGAGGACTATTTAGCACTAGAGCCTTATTCAATACAATAAGGGTAACAAATAACTTCTCTTATAATCATTATAGAAAATTACATCTATTTCTGAAACTTTAACCTTGTTTTGGCTTTTTAGTTATAAACAAATAATAAGTAAACATCAGAGATAATCGTTTTTTTAACAATCTCTTTTTCCCGGCTATATCTTTCTGAAGTAGAACCAAATATATGAAATATTCTTCAAATTGTCTGCATGAATCATATTAAATGTACATTTTTCTTCATGTAATTACTGAGAGCCTTTTTGTTAACCTTTAAATTTTCAAAACATTGGAAAAAGAGTAAAAATGCTAAATTCCAAAAAAATGTAATACTAGTATAAAGTGGAAAAAATTAAAAAAATTCAACAAAAAAAACTGCAACATTTTTGCATTATTTCAGGAGAATATTATTAAATTTAATAATAAATTCTTTAAACAGTTCTGGTTTTTAAATTACATTAATCATTACCTCACTTTGAGTGAAAAGTGGAAAAATGTTCAAAATTTCACAAAAAACTGCAGCTTTCAAGCATTATTCAAAATTGATATTATTTAAAATAATATTAAAATGCTTAAACAATTATTTTTGTAAACATGAATTATTACCACACTCTAACTGAAAATTGGACAAAAAGTAGGAATTTTCAGAAAGAAACCGCAACTTTCTAGCATTATTCACAGTGAATATTATTAAAAATTATAATAAATTATTTTAATAAATTATTTCTGTTAACTTTTAATCGATAACTTACTCGCTCGAACTGAAAAGTTCAGAGCAAGTTTAAAAATTCAGAAAATATCGCAACTTTCTAGCTCTATTCTATGTGAAAAATACTATAAACAATAATAAATTGCTAAAACTATTTATTAAAAAATCTAATTACGAGTATAAAGTAATATTTTATTTCTTAGAAACAATTTGTACTGATTAAACCCCCAAAAAATAATAATTTGCGGAAAGAACTCCAGAAACCCAATTTTTTACTTATGGGTTTTTTAGACCCTATATAAAAGAGATTTATGGGGGTGAAATCAATGAAGCAGCTTCTCTGTCCACGTGGTAGTAAATTATTATTAATTAGTTTTATTTTTAAGAAGTTTACTTTTAAAACAAGTACAGGGATCACGGCCAGTCCCCTATTCTCCTGCCTCTCCTCCCTATTTTTCTAAAAATTCCCTGTAGTCCCTATTTTTCAGAATTTTGTCCATTTTCTTTTCATATTTTTTTGAAGCTGCGATTAATTTTTCAATAATTATTTTTAAAAACTCGCGGACATTAATAATAACATTATGATTCGCTTAGAGAAACTACGATCCAAGGAAAAAAGACAAAAAAGCAAATTGTAGACGATTTGCGAAAAAAAATAGAAAGAAGAAAAACTAACATGGATGATTCAACAGTATCGCAAAAGAGAATAAACACATTGTATTTTTTTCACACTTACTTGAGATACTTGTGTCCTTACAATATTTTATTTTTATGACTAACAGAAGAGGTACTTATATGAGTACTTTTAGTAAATTGGTATTTTTAAATGTTTAAATAAAAATAATAAAATTTATAAGCTTCAACAATTTCGGATTGTGACAATGTTTTGGTTGAAAATTGGAATTTTTTTCAAATTATTAGATTTCATAGAAGATTCATAACTTAACAATTTTAGAGTATGTTGGCGCTTTATAGCGGAATTGTTTTCTAGTTTAATAAAAGCTGTGGTTTTCTATAAAAGTGTTTCGTTTATTAATTTTTGTCCATTACGCTGGTATTTAAAGAAACTCCCCCTTTCTTAAATCTTCTTTCGAAGAAAAATTTACCTATTACTAAAATTAAACCTCTGAACCGGAGTGATCCCTGCAAGTGGAATAATTTGTTGAATGCTGATTTAAAAATAAAAATTTTCAGTAGGTAGTCGTGACTCCTATAAAGAACCAACTGCACACGTTGCTGCGGAAAGATATTCTCCCGTTCGCCGCGCTTCAGAAGGATCAGGGCCACCAGGACCTGGAATTCAAGCACTTCAGCAAGAGTATCAGCAATTGCAGAGGCTAGCTTCTCCTTCGCATAGTCCTGTTAGCATTCCTGGATCTCCCGTCCACGAGAGAGGCGTAGCTGCAATTACGCAAGGTATGAAATTTCAAACTTTATTTTATTTGTAATTTTTTTATTTGCCTTCAAAATATGATAACTTACCTTAGAAATACAGACTTATTTTCCCCTTCTTTTGTCCTACCTTTGTCTCTTTTTTTCGCTTTCTTTGCGAATTGAATTGATAGAACCCAATAAGAAAATTCAAGTATTTTTGTTTTAAGGTTAATTCTTTTTTAATTAAATTGTCTACTGCTATATCTTTGGCTCAGAATTCATATCTTTCGGGTAGGAAATTCGAACAAATGGTATTGAATATTCATATTCTTGGGTAGAAAAATGAACCTTTTTGTTAAAAATATAACTTTTCTAGTTAAAAATACAACTGTGTTTCAAAAAATTCCATTTTCTCGACTTGTAAATTCCAATATTTGGTTTTTTGTTGAAGTTTCATATTTTCTGTTTGAAAACTCGCTCATTTCGTTGAAAATTTAACCGTTTTATTAAAAATTTAACTATTTTGTAGAAAATTTAATTATTCTGTGCAAAATTAATCTGTTTTGTTTAAAAGTCATTTTTTTAAATCAAAAATCCAACTGTTTTTTTAACATTCGTTTTTTTCGATAGAAAATTCGTCCTTCTAGATTGAACATTCTTCTTTCTTGTTAAAAAAGTCATCTCTCTTGATCAAAAATTAATTTTGTTGTTGAAAATTCAACATTTTGTGATAAAAATTCATATATCTTCTAAAAAATTCATCTTTTGACTTAAACATTTTTAAAATAAGATTTTTGTCCTCTTCGTCTTCTTTTTTGGATGAAAAGTTTACTATTAATTTTTTGGTTCGTAATTAATATCTTTTTATTCAAAATTGTGTCTGGTTGAAAATTTTATTATTTTGTTGAAAATTCGTCTCTTGCTTGAAAGTTCAATTATTTGGGGAAAAATGAATCTACTTTGGTTGAAAATTTATATTTTTGCTTTAAAAATTAACTTTTTTTGTCGAAAATTCAACTGTTTGATTAAGAACACAATTATTTTGTCGAAAATTTCATTATTCTAAAGAAAACTCAACTATTTTGATTAAAAGTAATATTTTTATAAAAGAAATTACTTTTGGATGGAAAATTCACCTTTTCTGGTTTAAAATTCAACTGTCTTCAAAAAAATCGTCTGTTTCGCTTGAAAATGAAACTATTTCTTTAAAAATTCAACCGTTTGTTTAAAAATTCAACTATTTTTGTTAAAAGTAATCTTTTTTGGCTGCAAATTCAAGTATTTTGTTGAGGATTCGTCTTTTCGGATAGAAAATTTGATGGAAAATTAATCTTTTTAGTTGAAAATTCATATTTTTGGGTAGAAAAATGTCCTTCTTTGTAGTAAATTGAAGTTTTTTGGTTGAAAATGTAACTGTATTTTAAAAAAGTCGTCCGTTTTGGCTTGAACAATTTTTAAGTAGTTTTATTATACTCTTAGTCTTCCTTTTGTTTAAAAAGTTTATTATATTTCTGGTGCAGAATTCATATCTTCGTTAAAATTATACTATTTGGTTGAAAATGTAATTGTTTCCTCGAAAATCAAATTGTTACGGAAAATTTCGTTTTTTTTCTCTCTTAAAAAGTCAACTATTTGGTTACAAATTTAACTTTTTTATTGAAAAATCGTCTCTTGCTTGAAAATTCATATATTTGGTGGAATAATAATCTTTTTCGGATCCAAATGGAATGTTTTTTCTGAAAACTCAACCATTTTGTTGAGAATTTGTCTATTTTGTTTAAAAACAACGGTTTTTTGTTTAAAATAAAAATATTTTATATATAAAATATGAGCTATTATATTTTCCGTTGATTAAAGATTTTCATATTGAAGTTGATATGGTACATACTTATATTAATTTTATGGAGAAAAATTGATTCCCCTAATTTAGTAAAAAAATCACACTATTTGGCCTGTTTTGGGTGCATATTTGGCTGTGATGTCTGTAATTTACATTAAAAATATGATAATGGTGCACTTTCATTAATTGAAGGGTCCGCGGTCTAAACATGTTAACTGACATTTCAGAAATTTTATATCTTGAAGGAAAATCGTTGTTATTTTTGCAAATTTCAATATTTTTTTAACTGTAGGATTTTTTTTGTTCATTAACTAGAGAAAAATAATACTTTTTGGTTTTATAACATTTTACTCATAATTGAACGTTATATGACAAGCTGATTTTCAATTTTTTTTCTGGGCTCGCATTTTTCGGTGTTGTTTTTCAAGCTGCGGGAGATTTTTTTTTGTAAAAATGTTTGAAATCGCATGCCGAACAAGAACAGTTTATTGCAAAAATTTGCTGAGTGACAGTAATCGAAACGCATCGCTCACCTTCGTATTTACAGCGATCTGTAGACGACTACATTTAAGATGACGTGAAAGTAGCCACAAATAACTTTCGAAACACACATGCACTTGACTGCACACACACACACACACACGCGCGCGCACTGTCATTAGTCTCAGTGGCCTATTCTACGAGTAAACTAAACTAATGTGAGAAAAAACACGGATTTCCCATAAGACACCATAAGCAGTTAACAGGTTTAGACTGCGGACATATGCTCTAGATATCAAAATGCGATTTTCGAAAATCCATTTAAAGCAAAAAAAAAACTGAAAGGAATTTTGGAGAAGTATCAATTGGAGAAGGCAAATGAGTCTAAAGCTCATATTTATTGGTCAAAATGAGCGATGTTTCGTTGGCATGGGTTCGACAGCCTCATCAGGGAAATTTATTAAAAGAAACACCACATAAATATCACATTTTGACAACCAAATAGTATACGTTAAAACAGATTTAAAAAAATTAACATTAACATTCACTAGTTAAAATATAATATAAAATATATCATATATATATATAAAAACATAACAACACGCAAACACACAATGAGAAATGATACCGATTAATATCCCTCTACTGATTGGAAAGTTAACCACAAATCTAATTTCTGTAATAAAGGACAGTAGGTTTGAATAAGAGCATAAATATCTTATTTTTTATTAATATTATTTAAATTACTGTTGATATGGATCATCTCTGAAATTAATCTTCTTTTACAGTTGGATTCTCGATCTATAATTTTTGCGTCATCCCAATCAAATGTATGACCAAAGTTATATTGGTGTTTATAAACAACCAACTCTGCTTTCTTTTTATTAATGTATCCATTAATACGAGTATTTGAAGATATTTTTTTTCACCCACATAAGATTCATGACATTGTTTACAAAAAATGTGTAAACTAGATTTGTTTCATCCCATTTCTCTGAAGTATCTTTACCTAATTTTATTACAGAACTTAAACTTTTTTTTAATTATAGGGATCGTAGCATTTATTGTAACTATTTAAAATCTTGGACAGTTTTATAAAATTATTAGAAACAGGAAGACAAATCTTAAGTTGATATACATTCGAACGTATCTGATTTTTGTTTACTACCTTGTTGTGAGAGTGATATTTAATGTTATTCATGCGGACTTTTATGTTTTTATTAATGAAACAAACTGGATAATCATTATTGATTAGTAACTGTTAAATTATTAAAAAATGTTTAAAGTGCAAATTATTATGGGCAAATAATATTGCTCTGTCAACCAGATTGTACATGATATTTTTTTGCTATTGGAGAGGATGATTTGAAAGAAATTTTGCCGTTTAGCTTGCGGGACATTAACTGCATATAAAAAATGTTCCAGAAAATACGAAAAAAGCAATTTGGAAAAAATGTCAGTTAGCAGGTTTCAACCGCGGAACTTTTAATGAATGAAAATAAATAATCGTCTCGTTTTAGGACTGAGTGGTTTAACGACAACGTCGGTACAGGGCAGTATTGTCCATGGTACACCAGCCCAACCACCGTCAACGCCTTTAGACCTCAGTCCTCTTAGACACCATAGATCTCCAGCTACAACGCCTGTTAGTTACTCGCCTAGTAATAGTCCAGCACTAGATATGATTCAAGAGGAACATCCTGTAGACGTATCAAGGGTAAGTTGGTAAATTTTCTTATTAAGGATAACCGAGAATATGACAGAATTTAGGAGAATTTAAAAGAATTTAAGAGAATTGAAGAATTTATGATTTTTAACAATATTTTTATTGTTCAAGTTATATCAGCGGTTGAATATAAATTAGAATAGAAATATGCAAAGCGGTAGCTCATTCATTATTTAACCTGCATTTTAATCCTATGATATTTTTACCATAGGATATTTTATAAGCGAAATAAAACAGGGTTTCATATACAAATTAAAAATTTTTAAATGAATTAATTTATTTCAAACAAAACAAAAGTTTTTTCTACATTAAAAGACAACTCTTTAAATAAATACTAGAATTTTCAACAAAACAATTGAATTTTTAACATAATAGTTGAATATTCAACATAAGAAGACAAATTTTCAACGAAAAAGTGTCATAGTTTATATTTTAATAAAAAGAATGAAATCTATACAACAAAAGAAAAGAATTTTTAAACCAAAAAGACGAATTTCCATGAAATAAGGATTTTTCACTCAAAAAATAAATCAAAGTTTAATATTATTGAACCTTCAAACCATAAGATCAATTTTATTTACAAAAATCCAATTTTCAAACAAAAAATTAATTTTCCACGAAACTGATGCATTTTTACGCAAAAAAAGGAAATTTCTAACTAAAGAATAATTTTTTTACAAAAAAAAAAACGCGAATACAAAAATTTCACAATCTAGTTTAACTTTGACCTAAGTAGTTCAATTTTCAATTAAAAAAGATTAATTCATAACAAGATAATTAAACTTTTAACCAACGAGATCACTTTTCAACTTAAAATATGAATCTTTAATAAAAAAAGTGATTTCTTAAAAAAGCGATTCAAACAAATGTTTTAAACAAATTAGTTGAATTATCAAGCAAAGAAGAACGATTTTTAACCAAAAAGTTGTATTTTCATACAAAAAATGACATTTTTTTATAGCAGATGAAGTTTTAAATCAAAAAGATAAATTTTCAAAAAAATAGTTGAATTTTCTGTTGAAAAAGATTTTAGTCGAGTTTTCACGACGCAACTATGAATATTTCAACAAGAAATAATTTTCTACCAAAAAATTGAATTTTCAATCCAAAAATACGAGTTTTCAACCAAAAAGGATGACATTTAACAAAATTGTTGAATTTTCTAGCTAATTGTTGCATTTTTATGAAAAAATATGAAATTTGTCTCAAAGCAGAAGAATTTTTTATTACAAAAATTTGAGTTTTCATCCAAAAAAGATTCCAGTTAACTCAGTAACATCAAAAATGGAATTTTTGTAGCAAAAAATAAGTTTCTATGAAAAAAATTTAATTTTCAATTAAAAAAAAATTTTTTTACCAAAAAAGGATGAATTAAAAGAAAAGTAGAATTTTCTACCAAATACTTTCATTTTTATAAAAAAAATTAATTTTTTATTGAAACAGATGACTTTGTAATAAAAAACAAATTTTTTTTATAAGTGAAACTATCATCCAGAAAATATTTCAGTTCATTTTTCAACACCAAAATATAAATTTTAAACAAAAAGTAAATTTTCTACGAAATAGTAAAGTTTTCAAGAAAATAGTATAATAGCTTAATTTCTGACCAAACAGTTGCATTTTTATCAAAAAAGGTTTAATTTCTGCTAAAGCAGGTAAACTTTAAAATAAAAATGACAAACTTTCAAAAAAAAAAAAAGATATGCATTCTCAACCAAAATGTTCACGAAAAAATGTAATTTTCTATTAATTAAAATAAATTCTGAGATTCTCATAAATTCTTAGAGAATTTATTTCTCGGTAATATTCTCATTCTCGTTACCGTTCTCAAAGTAATATAGATATAATATATAAAGTCGACAATCTTTAAAATTATTTGAAAAATCGGCAAAAATAGATCTATTATTTATTTCTTACAATCTTGACGGAAACTTATGAGTGTGTTTTAGAAAAAAACTTCAGATTAAAATTTTGTATTTAACAGTAGTTATTTAGAGTTTTAGGTTTTGCTTTCTCTTAAGGGAAATGTTACCATTCTTATTTAATCCTAATGATCAAGGCTTCATTTTATCCTTTGAAGGATTCTCTGCAATTCTACTTGGATGGTGTTTATTGAAATTGAAACTATCATTCTTTATAAGAATAATAACTGTATGATTCCTAAATTAATTTTATACATAAAATCCACAAAAATAGAAATTCAGAGAATCCTTCGAAAAATGTACTGAGGCCTTGATCATTAGGATTAATTAAGAATAGTAAATTTTCCCTAAAGAGAAAGGAAAAAATAAGCATCTAAATAACTACTGTCAAATAGACAATTTTACCTTGAATTATGTTTTTCTAAATTGTGCTTAGAAGCTTCCGTCATGATTTACAAAAATTAATAATGGATCTTTGTCAATTTTATAAATCATTTCAAATATAGGCAACTTTTAAGGTTGATTTTACGTAGTTTACATCCTTAAGTGACGCATTGACTCAAAGAACGTTGCATGAAGAGATGTTTTTAACTCCCCAAAATCTATCTTCACACAATTAATTTTTTAAATTTTTTATCGGAAATTTGTCCGCGCTAGCGCTGATGTTTAAATTTAAATACTGCGTTATGAATGAGACAGCGAGGTTAACAAAATGACTTGGACAACGACCTTCACATCCTCGTTGTTTCATAAATCAAACAAAGTGCGAAAAAGACAAATTAATTTCTAGAATGGGGACATATAAGATTAAAGTAAATCACAATGTATCTTCATTTTAAAAGTAGCTTTATATTACTGGATTTAAATATTTGGTTGAAAATTAGTTTTCTTTTTGTTTGGACATTAATTTTTTTACTGAAAATTGAACTGTTCTATTTTTGGTTGAAAATTCATCCTTTTTTTGTCTTTCTTGGTAAAAAATTTATGTGGTTGCTTAAAATTCAACAGTTTGATTAATTTTTGTTCTCTTTCTTGACAGAGAAATATTTCTTAGTTAAAAATTATTATTTTTTATTTGGTTTAATGTAACAGTTTTTAATTTTAAATCTTTTTTGGTCGAAATATCAACTATTAGATTTCTTGTTGAGAATTTATCTTTTTTTTTATGAAAATTTAACTACTAAGTTGAAGGTTTACTCTTTTTTTTAATTAATTTTTTTAGTTAAGATTCATCGATTTATTTAAAAATTCATCTTTTTAGTTGAAAATTTAACTATATTTTTGTTAATTCGCTATTTTTTTGTAAATTAATTAACTTACCTGCAAATTTTAATATTCAATTTTGCATCGAAAATTGAACTTTTTCAGTTTAAAATTAAACAATTTGGTTAAAAATAGATCTTGTTTAATTGCAAATCCAGCTATTTGGTTGAAAATTTACGTAATTTGTTTTAAAAAACCGTATTTTTGATAGCATTTTTTTTAATTTATCTTTTTCTTTGAAAATTCGTCTATTCCAGTTAAAGATACATCATTCTAGTTGAAAATTAACGATTTTAGTGGGAAATTAAACTGCTTGGTTGCAAGTTGATCTCTTGTTAAAAATTCATCTTCTTGATTGAAAATTGAACTATTCAAGTAAAAGATTCATTATTTTAGCTGAAAATTTATCTTTGTAATTCGAAATTTAACTAATTCATTTGACGGATTCATCATATTAGTTAAAAATGTATTAATGGTTGAAATTTTAAATATTAGGTTATTGATTTATTTAAAAATGTATCTTATTCTCGTTCAAAATTCAACTGTTTGCTAAAAATGTATCTTTTTATAGTTGAAAAATCCATTATATGATTAAAAATTCATGTTGTTTTAAATTTCTTTTTGTAGAAAATTAAATTTTTTTTAACTCATCTAAATCGTTGAAAATTAAATGTACTTTTTGTTGCTTAAGAAGTAAGGAATTTGAAGCATATTAAATTGAATTTAATATAGTATTCACATTAATTTTACATATATGTGCACTGAGTTTGAAGTATGTATAGTAATATAAAATAATAAATTGTTTGAATCATTATTCAGAGTCATGAACTTTATGGACAAATTCAAGAAATAATAAATAATTTTTTCACTAGTATTTATTTCAAACCTTTCTGAATTCAACATATTAGTTACTTTCTCAAATGGAAAAAACAGTTGTTTAATTTTAAATATTTGCATAAAAAAGGCAAAAAAATTATTTACAATAAACTCGCGAAATTTTATACATTTTCTTCCGTGTCGATTGTTTTGAAAAAATGCGAAATATTTGGATGGCTCCTCACTGTGATAAATTATACTTGGAAAAATGTTGATATTCCTGGGAAAATCCTGTAATTATCAGGGACCATTAAAGAAGAAAAACATTCTGTTAAGCTTCTAAATCGGTATTTACTATTTCCTAAAATTAAACAATATTTATATAAAGTATAATAAGTAGGTATTTAAAATAGATTTAAGAAAAAAATCCAGTATTTAAAAAAAATTAATACTTTGAGTATAAGTATAATCAGTGACATAACATCAACAAGTATTTAAATTTAAACATAAAAATTAAACTTATATCGATTTCAGCGCAACTACGAACGAATTTCAGCGTCAAAAAACTAGTATTATGCACAATTGAACATAGATTCCAGTGAGTCAAAATATCTGTTCCCCCCATGCTTGCAAAAATGTTCACAATAATGGTTAAAAATTGGTGCGATTCTATGGAATTTTTCCTATAATATGATCTCAAGAACATTGAAAATGTTGATTATATTAGAAATAGCTTAAATCTTAAGAAACATTTGAAATTTGCACTATTTTTGCAATATCTTCTTAAGAAATTAATCAAAAAAGGGTTTCGTAACCTATTAAAAGGTTAATTGAGTCGTTCAAACCTGCTCCTCCCATAGTTCCCCTCCCCTCACTTCACCGCCTGTCCCTCCTTCCCAACTTCTTCTTTGACCCACAGTTATAATAATTCCCCTTATTTCCCCCTTTTCAATCCTATATTTCCCCCCTACCTCCTCTCACTTCCCCTCACTCATTTCCTGAGACTCTTCTTTTTCTCCGTCATTTATCCCATATCCCCTCTGTCCAATAACACCGAATATCTCTCCCCTCACTTCCCCTACCCTCATTTACCTTCTTCTACTCTCTTCCCTAATTTCCCCATAATTTTTCTTTCCCTAACTTTCGTTTACTTCCCAAACTTCCTCTCCACTAAGTTTCCTCTCCATTTCGCCCTACTTTCCCCACACATTTCCCTTTGCTATTCCTACATCCCCTACGCGCATTTCTCCTGACATTCTCTACTTTCCCTCCCCTCATTTTATAGAAATTCCCCTAACTTCCCTCTTTTGATTTCCCCTCACTTCTTCTCCTCTCATTCCCTATAATTTCCCTTATCAGTTTCCTTCCCATAAATTCCTCTACTTTACCTCCTCTCATTTCCTTTTACTTTTCCGGCCTTTATTTCCTCTTAATTTCTCTCTACTCATTTCCCCTGATTTTCTTCTCCTACTACTTCTACTTTCGCTCCCCTCATTTCCTTATCACTTTCCCTACTGTCCCTTCCCTCATTTTCTATAAATTATCCTGCTTTCCCTTCTTCTCTTTCCCCTCACTTCCCCTACTTTATTTCGTGTCGATTCCTTGAACATCTCCTAATTTCCCTCCCTTTATGTCCCTTAATATCTCTCTACTTATTTTCCCTGCTTTTCCTCTCCTCATTTATCCTACTAGCTCTCTCCTAATTTCCTCTACTTCCCTTCCTTTATTTTATCTCACTTCACCTACCCTAATTTCCCCTCGCTGCCCCTACTTTCCCTCCCTTAATTTCTTCTACTTTACCTTCTTTCATTTCACCTGACTTCCTCTCCTGGAGAAGTGCACGACGAAAGGGCGGACACCTGAACTATAAGGGTTTATGCTTCGGATATGAAACCCGAAAAATCGACAAAAGGTCTTAATCTTAGTTCACTTTATCGAGAATACTAACAGTTTTCAACTTTTTAAAGAGAAAACAATCTAACTGTCATATCATTAACATTAAAAGAACTTAACCAATCATCGATAAATAGGCGGTATCATACTCATGATCGGTAACGTAGTTTCAATTAATATTTATCACTCCAGCCTGTGATTCGGTATTTTCACTTCAACCATCAGATAACTTCACTTCGTTAAATGCTGAGGGGAAAACTAAAATAAAATGTCGCGTGCAATTTGCAATGTGTTTTCCCCGCAGCATTCAACGAAGTGATGTTAGCTGGCGGTTAAAGTGAAAATACTTAATTGAGGATAAGTTTGGTGGGAATTTAAAATTGACTGATCCACTAGACACCCTGTAAAATGTAAGTGTTTTGAAAAATGAAGCTACATGTGTCTTCTTTACAGGTACCACCTCAAATATCGGTGACCGATGTTCTAGGTGGACAAGTAGTGTTAGTGGGTTGCTGCTCGCCTTCACCATCTCCGTCGCCTGATTCTTTGGAAGATATACTACCACATTACAGTGCTCTTCCTAGATTCATTATATCAGAACCTTGCGATCCCTCGCTACCCAGTATCACTCGAGGCATCGGTAGGCCACTCAGCACACCAATACCTGCAGAAGTCGAAGTCACTTTGTCTGACGAGTCGAGCAGATTGAACTCGGAGACGATATTAGGTCGAGTGAAACAAATCATAGACGCTAGAGCACCACCGAAAGGTTTTATTTTCTCGCGGGAGGAAGTGGAAGGAGGTGGGCTCAGTTTAGAATATCCTGGTGGTGTACAAATTGAATTAAGAGTATGCGAATCGGAGGAGAGAGAAGTGAAGGGTATAAAAATGCGAAGAATCAGCGGAGACCAAGTTCAATATAGCCAGCTGTGTCAGCAGTTGATATCTTGCATTACCGTTTGACGACGACCAGCATTATCATACCTTAATCTTCGTTTTTATATTTTATTTTACTGCATTACATTCCTGGTGCCGCACACCACCCATCACAGTATTGCATAGCATGCTGCAAGGTACTGTCAAGTACCTTTTTTTATATTAATTATTCTTATACGCGCCAAAATTTAACCAGTTTCAAAATTATAGCACACTTTGATGATTCGAGAGAAAAAAATAAGCTAAAATGTTACAGGTTTTTAATTGTATGCTTGTTAATTATATTTAATGATTTTTAATTTTGTGTGTACAACTTGTAGACTCGCCCGCACTGAGGTATGAAAGCTTTCCCTGAAAAAAAAGCATATTACGCAAACTGTTCGAGTAGCAATGGGATAGAGCAAAGTGTGAATTTTAGTCAGACAATTGTTCTTTAGATTTTTTAAGTTCATATATGATTTATATGACTTGATTTGACGAAGCATTTATTTATGTTTTAACAAAATATTTTACATACTGCCTGCCGTTGAGATGGTTGCTACTTTTGTGTCTACGTTCGTTCAGTGATAAATTCTCAAGTCAATGGAACATTTTATAAATCGTGACATATCTTAGTCATGCATTAATTGATTTTTAAACTCTTTTTAATGGGATGTTTGATGCACTTTTAAGATTTTATTTATTTTTTAATTACACTTTTTTTTCTAAAACTGTTATTTTATTTTTATTAAAAAATTATTTGTTTTTAGAGTGTCTATCAGGGTGGTCGCTGGACCGGGAAATGTCTAGGAATTTTTTTGACGGTGAAAAATCGGGAGATGACATTGTATTTATTCTTTGACGGGGAATTTCCCAAACTATTAGAAGAAAAATCTATCCAATCACTTGAAATATCACTAATTTCATATCACATTATTATATCATGCAATTTAAAGTAATCTTTCAACCTTTCCTCTTTTTTAAGAAGTTATGTACAAATTTAAAATATGTTTGATTTCAAATTTTTTAAATATAAAGTTGAATTGTTAATTTTTAAAATTATGATATGCAGTTTACAATGCGTAATTCTGAAATCTAGTACGTCATTTTTAATTTTTAAGAGTACATTTTTAATGTGAAGAATTTTAAAATGTAGTTTTGATGACTTAAACAATTAAAAATTAAAAGCGTTTGAAATTGAATTTTTTAAAATGAAAAACTTTTTTGGTTGATCAATTGTATATATAAACTAATTAATATTTTTATAATCAAACTATCAATCTAATCAAAATTAATGAATTAACTGATTTAACTTATCAAATGTAACCTTTTCAATTCGGAAGTAGTAAAATTACTTCAAATTAATAGTAGCCCATTTAATTTGAAATTTTTTATTTAAGAAAAAGTAAAATCATTTGAAACTGAATTGTTTGAAATAGAAAGCCTTCAATCGATCAAATTTCAGAGTTTGATTTCAACATTAAACGTTACAATTATAATTGTTCTATTTCAACTAATTTTAATTTGTAAGTAAAATGGTTGAATTTTTATCCATAAATAGCAATTAAGTACTTACTAATTTGTTAAAAAATCGAGTAACTTGAAGAGATATTTAGAAGTTTTCAAAAGATAAATTTATTTAAAACCGAAAATGATTTCGAATAATTAAAAACAAAATGGAGATTTTTGCGGATTTCAAACAACAAATTTAGTAGCTTTTTAAAAATTGTATAAGTTTTAATAAAAGTACAAATTGTTCTTAAGATTCTTAGGAAAATAAAAAATTATTTTTGATTTTGAAAAATTAATTTTATGAGAATATTTAGAAAGATTTGTCAAAAAAGAATGTGGAAGATTTTGAGGCACTTTTTTTTAATTTTGCAGGAAATTGAATATTCCCGAAGTTATAAAATTACCGAATCGGATATTTTATAATTCGGCAATTTTCTGTCGGAAATTTGATGAATCGGGAATTTTCAAATTCTTAATTTTGCAGATCAACATTTTTAAATCTTCGGTTAAAAAGAGTGAATAGCTTTCATTTCACGCGTGCAAATTATTTATCGTTTGAATGCAAAATCGTTGAATTAAGAAATTTTTGAACATCATTTTAAAAATTTAAAAATTCAATATTTCTACTTTGACTGCTTTCTTTTTAAGTTCAGTTTTTTTTTACTTCATTGTCTGTAAAAAATTATTGCGAATCGAGAAATGACCGGGAATTTTTTTCTTTGATTTAAACGGCCACCCTGGTCTATGTACATATATTTTTTATTAATTTTTGTTGCTTTCGGAGTAAAAAAAAAAAACTTTAACGCAAGTATTGTTGGCAATTATAAGAAAAATTTGTAAGCCCCTTTTGTCTTTCGCGTCGATCAATTATTGTATAAATAATTTTTAATGGTCCAAAGTTATATAAAATGCTTCGTTATAATTGGTCGACTCTGTAATATATTATTAGTTCCACTTATTTTATAGAAAAAACATATTCAATTTTAATAGTAGGTAAATAATTGTTATTAATACAAGACATTATTAAATCCTTAATTATCAGTTGTGTTTTGAATAAACCGAGAAGTGTATAAGTATAAGATTGTACTGTCCGGACAAAGTTAGCATTATTTTACGCGAATTGTCTTTATTCTTGTTTGCCAGAGTATTTCCGAATACTTGTAAGTCGCAAAGCCCAGCAGATAAGTTTTGAAGGGTAGATGTATGTGTAAAATTGCGTGTATATAGTAAATTGTAAATATTTCGTGATACTTGGGGAGAAGAGAGATATGTATATAAAATAAACAAAAAGTAAGTTTACGGCTATTCAATTTGAACTAACATTATTCCTGAAGATTTATCAGTTTATATTCGGTAATGTGGAAGTAGATTGTTATTCAGCGCTAATTTTCAACATCAGAGCTGTGAAGCAGGTTTATATTTGTGGTCAAGCCATTAATTATAATTTGAATTAAACGTTTTTTTATGATGTTAGACTTGGAAAATATATGTATTGTTTTATGATAATTGTTAATCAAATTGAAGTAGCTTGAACTCAATGCCATACAAACATGTACAGCTTTGGTTTTATCAATTGTGTTAATTTTGCCAGTGAAAACGTGCATTCTTCGACTCTTAATAGATTTGTTTTTATTTTCTTTTATCTTTACAACTGCGAATTAAAATAAGCAAAATCTGCTGCCATTCTTAAGTATCTTTTTATGAATAAATTATTTTTTTTTTTCGTCGCACTGATAAAACCAAACCTATTTTTTACACTTGCACAATAACCGTGCATACTGTGCGATCAACGAAAATGTATGCTGAAGTAACTACTGAATTCAATATCGAAGCTGCATTCGGTGAAAAGTGTGCTCACTATTTTTAAAATATTTTCTATCGCCTTTTTGTTCGGTTGGAAAACTTTAAAATAAATAATGGCATTTTTTATCATACGTGAATCTCAAACATATCCTCAATGTTTTCCGCCTGATGAAAATTAAAAAAATATTTCAGGTAATATTGTGAATACTCTCAGGGAGCGTCAATTTCATACGTAAGGTGTTTTAGGGGGGGGGGGGGGGGGCAAAGAATTTCTTGCGTAATTTTCCTCTTTCTCAACTCACTCAAAAATCCCTTATCTCTAAAAATTGTTGAAGTATTTCGTAATCTTGCGAGATTCTTTTAAAATCCATTGAAATCTTTAAATGCCATGTGAATTTTTTCAAATCCCTTGAAATCCCTTTCTCTTAAATCCATAATAAATTTTAACCTTTAACGGTCACATGGGGTGCCTGACACCCCAGGGGCTCTCAATTTTTTCCGATTTTTTACGGGTTTTTTTTTTTCAAGTATTTTATTTTGAATTGTTAAATTATCAATGAGGCTTTGGAGATGTTTTCAAATATTTTGTATTGCTTCAACATCACTCATGATTTTTTTTTTTCGGCCAATAATATCTGAAGGTGTATTTGGAGGTGTGATCGTTAAGGGTTAAAAACTCTTAAAATCGTTTGCCATCCCGTGAAAGTATCGAAATTCCTTTAAATATCTTAAAATCTGTTAACATATTCACATGAAATCCTTTAAAACCCCGTGACTTATTTTGAATTATTTAAAAATCGCTTAAAATCCATTAGAATCCTTTGAAATCTCTTGAAATCGCTTCAAATCTTCGAAATCATACTAAAATTTCCTGATATCCTTCAAAATTCGTAAAAATACTAGGGTATTACATTAAATTCTTTGAAATCCCGTGAAATATTTTGAAATGTATTGAAATATCTTAAGATCCGATAAAATCCCTTCAAATCCTTTGTAAATCTTTTGAAGTCTCTTTAAATCCCTTTCAAATATTCGAAAACTCATTAAAGTCTGTTAATATCTTCAAAAATTCATGAAGATACTTGTGTATCGCATGCAATCCTTTGAAGTCCCGTAACATATTTTCTCATCCCTTAAAATCTCTTGAACCGTTTAAGAACTGTGAAAATCCTTGAAGTCCTTTAAAATCTCAAAAAATCGGTTAAGACATTGAAAATCCGTTGCAAATTTAAAGTCCAATTAAATGTTTTTAAAGTAATTTAAACCCTTCAAACCTCTTAAAATTATTGAAATGCCCTTATATTTCTTAAAATCTTTGGATATCCCCTAAAATGATCGAAACACTTTTAAATCCGATAAAATACCATGAAATAACGTGAAATCATCGAAGTCTCTTTAAATCTCGAAACCTCATTAAAATCCCCTTAGAGTCTTCAAAATTCGTGAAAACACCTAAGTATTACATGAAGTACTTATTTTGCAATAATTAAAAATCTCTTAAAATTCATTAGAATCCTTTGAAATTTCCTCATATCTCTTTAAATCCCTTCAAGTTTTCGAAATCCCATTAAAATGCCCTGATACCCTTTAAAATTCGTCAAAATACTTGGGTATCACATTATAACCGAAAAATTCGAAATATTTTGAAATATTTCGAAACGTATTGAAATATCTTAAGATCCGATAAAATCCCTTTGAAATCTTTTGAAATCTCTTTAAATACCGTTCAAATCTTTGAAATCTCATTAAAATCTGCTAATATCTTTGAAAGTTCATAAAAATACTTTAGTATCGCATAAAATTCTTTTAAATCTCTTACACCGTTTAAGAACTCTGAAAATCCTTGAAATCCTTTAATTTCTTTAAAAGTGTGTTAAACCATTGAAAATTCGAGGAATTACAATATATTAAAATCCAATCAAATGTTTTAAAATTCATTTAATTTCTTGAAACTCCTTGGAATCATTGAAATCTTTTTATATTATATTTCCTTTGAAATCCCGTAAAATTATCGAAGCCCTTTTAAATCCGTTAAAATCCCATGAAATAACCTGAAATTTCCGAAATCTCTTGATGAAACCGCTTCAAATCCTTTAAAATCTTCGAAACCCAATTAAAATCCCTTGATATCATTCAAAATTCGTGAAAATACTTCTCATGATATACGTACATTAAAAGTTTGTAAATCGCGTAAAATTTCGTAAAATTTTTTAATACTTTCAAATCACTGAAAATCTTTCGAAATCTCTTGAGACCTTGTTTAAAGTGACATTAATTGTTATATTTGATATATTTTGATGTAATTAGTCAAAAATCCAATACGGGGAAGGGTTTTAATTTTTCAAAAATCAGCCTTACGTAATTAATGGACGTTCCCTTATCAGAAAGGCTCTTCATGGATATGATCATTCAAATTACAATTAAGGGCATGTGACACAGCTAAATACCTATATTAGCGACCACAGTTTTTCAGTTCAATGAATGTTTTTTGAACCTGAGAACTTTTTTTGTAAAAAAAATAGCGAGCTGAAACTTTGGGAAATGTATTAGAATGCAATAAAGTACGTTTAGGTACTGCATTTTGGTACAAACTTCACTGAAAATTATTTCATCTTTTTTCTGAACCTCAACATTTTTTGAACGTTCGAACTTTTTTTATACATAAAATATCGGTCTCAAACTTTGAGACATGCAAGAGCCGAAAGAAAACTACGTTTAAGTACAAAGCTTAATAATAAAAGATGTAAAAAAATATATTTTAACAATCAATTCCAACGGCATCAGCCGGTAACGTTGTACACGAAAATACGAACCCTCTAGAGCCTCGCCTAGTGGCCGCCAGGTTTCGTATTTTCGTGTACAACGTTACCGGCTGATGCTGATGGAATTGATAGTTGAATTTTTTTTTACATTTTTTATTATTAAGCTTTGTACTTAAACGTAGTTTTCTTTCGGCTCTTGCATGTCTCAAAGTTTGAGACCGATATTTTATGTATAAAAAAAGTTCGAACGTTCAAAAAATGTTGAGGTTCAGAAAAAAGTTGAAATAATTTTCTGTGAAGTTTCTACCAAAATGCAGTACCTAAACGTACTTTATTGCACTCTAATACATTTTCCAAAGTTTCAGCTCGATATTTTATTTACAAAAAAAGTTCTCAGGTTCAAAAAAACATTCAGTGAACTGAAAAACTGTGGTCGGTAATATAGGTATTTAGCTGTGTCACATGCCCTTAAAATTCGATTTAAGGGCATGTGACACAGCTAAATTCCTATATTACCGACCTCACTTTTTCAGTTCACTGAAACTTTTTTACTTTTTTTGAACCTAAGAACTTTTTTTGTAAATAAAATATCGAGCTGAAACTTTGGAAAATGTATTAGAGTACAATAAAGTACGTTTAGGTACTGCATTTTGGTAGGAACTTCACTGAAAATTATTTTATCTTTTTTCCGAACCTCGACATTTTTTGAACGTTCCAACTTTTTTCATACATAAAATATCGGTCTTGAACTTTGGGAAATGCAAGAGCCGAAAGAAAACTACGTTTAAGTACAAATCTTAATAATAAAAGATGTAAAAAAAAATATTTCAACTATCAATTGTATCGGAATCAGCCGGTAACGTTGTACACGAAAATACGAACCCTGGCGGCCACTAGACGAGGCTGTAGAGGGTTCGTATTTTCCTGTACAACGTTACCGGCTGATGCTGATGGAATTGTTAGTTGAAATTTTTTTTTTACATTTTTTATTATTAAGATTTGTACTTAAACGTAGTTTTCTTTCGGCTCTTGCATTTCTCAAAGTTTTGAGACCGATATTTTATGTATAAAAAAAGTTGGAACGTTCAAAAAATTTCGAGGTTCAGAAAAAAGATAAAATAATTTTCAGTGAAGTTCCTACCAAAAATGCAGTACCTAAACGTACTTTATTGTACTCTAATACATTTTCCAAAGTTTCAGCTTGATATTTTATTTATAAAAAAAGTTCTTAAGTTTAAAAAAACATTCAGTGAACTGAAAAAGTGAGGTCGGTAATATAGGTTTTTAGCTGTATCACATGCCCTTAAGGGCATGTGATACTTACAGTTTCCCCGGCTTTTTTCTCACAAAAATGAAAATTTTTTAAAACTGAATTCGGAGATGTTATAAAATATCATAACGGACGTTTCCGGACTATTTTTTTAGGGATAATAACAAAAAAGTTTATTGTGCTAAATAAAAATGTTATGCATATGCATTATTTTGAGGTTACGTCGTTTTTCATCTCTGCCTTTTCGATAATCTGGAAATTATTTATGAAATAAACGTTTTTGATTGGCTGCAAACAAGGTTAGATCCGAGAGATTAGTTACTATGTTTATTTGTAAGTCCAAAGTTTTCGTCCAAAAATATTGTGCAGTTTGGAATTAACGCTCGGGTGAATTGTAACACACATAACCTCGAAATATACACGCACGTTGTTAGCAATATCAAAAAATTTTTGATAAAAAAAACACACAAAAAAGTGTGCGGGGACGTCCATTAGCATGTTCGCTATCATTTCCCAGATTTTGAAGGCAAAATATTTCTTATGCTAGGAAAAAAGCCGGGGGAATCGAACACTGAAAAAATTGATACTATTTCCTAAGCGCTATGCAAATTAATCACATTTTGCTAAATTAAAACTTTTTTTGAATTAACCTACAAAAAAAATGTATATTGACGTCCGTTAGCTTTTCGCTATCATTTCCCACATTTTTAAGACAAAATATTGATTATTCTAGAAAAAAAGCCGGGGGGAGCTAAAACTGGTAAAATCGACAATTTTCTAAGTATCACATACCCTTAAAATCGAAGATTTTTGAATCAACCTCTAGCACAACAGTTTGTCAATGATAAGTTTTGCTTTTACACAAATTATGTATGGGATTGAGAAAAAGGTTTAAGTGTCACTTGATATGTAGGTGCTAAGAATATTCTTTTTTTGTTTATTTTTATATTTCATATATACTTTAACATGAATAGATTATAATGATACCTAATCAAATAATGACACATTATTTTTCTACTTATGATTATGTTATCGGGATACAATTTTTTGTAATCTTAATATTGTTTTTAATGTAAAACAAATTGCCTATGCACGTACACATCACTGTACTTTACTCAATTAATTTGATACTTTATTAAAAGATTAATACTCTTTTTGCGTGTGCTGATTTTAAAATATCTCATTTGTATTGAAAATTGTAATGATAAAACTTGATTTTAAGTATTCTTAGCACCTATTATGTGTTGTACATAATGCATACTATATGATT
>NC_046659.1:90694386-90727771 GCF_010883055.1 Belonocnema kinseyi | reverse complement strand
ATAGGATTTTCTGCTGTCAATTCTTCAACTAAGACTGTGATTTTTAAATACGCTAATTCATAATTAGAGTTCATTATTAATACACATTCATTGAATAAGAGAAAATAAAGTTGAAAGAGAAGTGCAAAAATAAATGTACATAGCGAAATATTATTTACCTATGTCTCTACCTTCTGAAATAAAAAAAAAGCTTAAAAAAATACACAAATACTGCATTTGGCTCAGTTTAAAACTCTTAACATACGTGGACAATAGGGTGGTCCAAAAATGCATGGAAAAATTTCTTTGCATGCTACAGGGCAACGATCCCCCCAATTTAATTCCAAATCCGAAAAAAGAAATTCCCTAATTTTTTATTTTAACAGGTGCCGGTTATGACTTGAAGTTTCCCATGTAAAAAGCATGGGGAAAAATAACTTTTTTGAGTTTTTAGAATAATTTTTTAGGGTTTGAAAAAATGTGACGGGAAAGTATGGAGACCTGTAGAGAATTATCCAACAAAGAATTTCATCTATCAGACATATGGGGTTGACACCCCTAACACACCCCACGAGTCCCTCAAAACTACCCTTAAAACAAAAAATGTGAATTCTTCATGAAATCGACTTTTTTAACAGTGTATTCTCGTCTTTTTTTTCACTTAAAATTAGCAATATTGGTCTAGTGGAATATTTATTATCAATGGTTAATTAATTTTGTAATATTTAAACAAATTACATTTGTTTAAATAATTTTTGTTCTCGAAAACTTGTCCCCCCCCTCTAAAAATTATTACTATTAGTTTAGTGGAATATTTATTAACATTGTTTCATTAATTGTTTATTATTTAAACAAATGGAATCTGTTTAAACCATTTTTTTTCTGAAAATCGTTTTTTTCCTTAAAAATTATTACTATTTGTCTAATGGAATATTTATTCACATTAGTTCATTAATTTTAAATTATTGAAACAATTTCCATTTGTTTAAATAATTGAAAATGAATGAACTAATGGTAATAAATATTCCACCAGGCTAATTGTGATAATTTTTAGGGAAAAACGAATAAAAAAAATTATTTAAGCAAATTACATTTGATTAAACAATTAAACATTAATAAAGCTAAAGCATGTTGAAAATGTGAGAACTAGATAAAGAAATTTTATCCAATATAAAATGGGAACAGTTGCAAAATATACTTTTTAAATAAGTATTAGAAGATGAACACTTTTTAGTTGATATCTACAAATTTAAATACCTAATTAAAAAATGGAATATTCCAAATTCAGCAACTGCTGTCTTAAATTTTCTAACTTGAGAAATTTTTAGTTTGGGTTTAAGAGCACTTAATAGTAGGGCGGTGGGAAAATGCTAAAATAAATCGTTTAAGCTAAGAGTAAAAAAACTTGTGGTTTGGAATTCGGCAAAAGTGAAAAAATATTTTAATCGGTAAAATTTAACGATTCCAATTTCAAAATGTTTCATTTTGGTTCTAAAATTATGACGAATTTTTTAATGTTTTTACAGCTTTTACTAGTAAACAATAGTAGTAAACAGTGCGAAATTTTTAAATAAGTTTTTTGCTCGATAACAATTTTTTTTTTTGAAAGTGTGCAAAAACATGTTTTTTTTTATTGAGTCATATGCACACATTAAAAAAAAAAGTTGAGTATGTCGAACCTGAAATTTATTCAGCTCGAACCAAAGAAACATTCTATCATTTTGCTTTTTTGGAGCAAAAATGTTGTCGTGATTTAGGTTTCTTTGGAAAAAGTACCAATCGAAAAAAACATGTTTTTTACATTTTCAACAAATGCTAATTCAGGTAGAATTTTTTTTCATTTAAAAAATGTTAAATTTTAAATTTAAAAACGGGAACAGAAGATATTCACCGATTTCAAATTTTTATTCATTACTTGTTTTGAATGTCTACCCATAAATTTTTGTCTCTCAGCTCAAACGAGTCGATTAATTTTAGCATTTGGCATCGATCTATTTGAAAATATAAAAATTGTGTATTCAATTAATTTTATTTTTTCTGGGACTTTTTTATACCCATGGGAATGGATTTCTAATGCCCTAGGTATATTCAATTTTTAAGAATAAATTCTTTAATAGCAGAAGTATTTAAACAATCATGGAACATTATGTACAAATTTTAAATTTCCTATAAAAAGATTGTTCTTTTTGACCTGTAAAAATAAGCGTTTTATATTTCCCCTATTTTCCCCTTTTTCGTGAGAAAATTATCCTATTTCCCTTTTTTACTTTTTTTCATTCATCTTTTTTGGTTGAACTATCATATAACTCGTTTCTCACTGATAATTCATCTTTGTTGGTTGAGAATTCAACTACTCAGTTGGAAGTGGAATTACTTTGTTAAAAATTAATTTATGTGGTTGATGATTAATCATTTTAGTTGAAAAACTTTTTTTTTCAAAATTTATTATTTAGTTGCAAATTATGTTTTCTAGTTGAAAATTAATTCTTTTAACTGAAAATTGAACTTTTTTAAAATTCCTGTATTTTATTGAAAATTTGAATTTAATAATATTTCGATGGATTCTACGAATAATAGCATCGTTTTCTTACTGTTAAGAATTAGGCTAACTTCATTTTTCATGAAATTTAGTAAACACGTAGAACCCAGTGGGCACAAAATTTGACGACTTCTTTACGACATCCTATGTCGCCTTTATGATATCGTGAATATGTCGTATGATCTGACGATGTCTTTACGATATCGTAAAGACACTGTAATGACATGGACATAGGATGTCGTAAAGATGTCGTAAAGGCCCAGTGGGCACAAAGTTTGGCGACGTATGTACGACATTGTTACGACGTCTTCACTATAACTTACGATATCCTATGTCCATGTCGTTAATGTGTCTTTAAGATATCGTAAATAAGTCGCATGATCTGACTATGTCTTTACGACATCGTAAAGACAGCGAAACGACGTGGACATAGGATGTCGTAAAGATGTCGTAAAGGCCCAGTGGGCACAAAGTTTGGCGACGTATGTACGACATTGTTACGACGTCTTCACTATAACTTTACGATATCCTATGTCCATGTCGTTAATGTGTCTTTACGATATCGTAAATAAGTCGTATGATCTGACTATGTCTTTACGACATCGTAAAGACAGCGAAACGACGTGGACATAGGATGTCGTAAAGTTGTCGTAAAGATGTCGTGGCGATGTCGCCAAATTTTGTACCCACTGGGGGCATCGCCATATTTTGTGCCCACTGGGAAGTGTTGAAGAGAAAGAAAAATCTTTAAAAATTTCTTCTTTTGAAAGTTATAGGAGCCTAAATTACATTAGAAACTGTAATCAAAAATACTGGAGTCTTGAATTCGTAGGAAATGTTTTGAAAAATAATATAGGTTATTTATTCCTCCTGAAAACTTAGCTAAATGAAGTTAGTCGAATTCTTATCCGTAGCGGAAAGATAGTCTAATACGTCTTATATTCATAGAACCCATCGATTGAATCTTCTTAGTGACTTATTCACCTTTTTGGTTAAAAATTCCTTTAAAAATTCAATATTTTGTTTAAAATTAATACACTTTGTTAAAAATTCGTCTATTTTGGTAGAAAATTCATCTTATTGGTTGAAAAATCATCTTTTTTTGTTGAAAATTAGTTTTTTTTCTTATTTAGAATTCATTTTGTAAACTGAAAATGTAATTGTTCGATTTTTGGTAGAAAATTGATCTTTTTCGATAAAAATGTAATCTTCTTGGTTTAAAATTACGCCAATTCGTTGAAATTTTACTTTAATCTTATTGAAAATTAATTTTTTACTGAAAATTGAACTATTCCATTTTTTAGTATTTATCTGTTTTAGGTGAAAGCTTAACTATTTGTTGAAAATTCGTTTCTTCTTTGATTTAAAAATTATTTTACTCACTGAAAATTTAACTATTTTGTTTTCTGTAGAAAATTTATGTTTAATAAAAATGTAATTTTTTAGTCAAAGAATCATCATTTTATTTGAAAATTTACTTTAATTGTTACATTTTTAGTTGATAATTTAGATTTTTGATAGAAATGTAATCTTTCCTTTAAAAAAATAATCTGTTTTTGGTAAAAAATGGATTTATTTGGTTGAAATTTCGTTTCTCTTTATTTGAAAATTAATTTTTTTTAACTGCAGGTGTAACTATTCCATTTTTGCTGATAAATTTATATTTTTAGTTGAAAATTAATTAATTTCGCTAAAAAATTGTTTTTTTTTTGTTTTATTTAAAATTTACTTCTCTGCCAATTAAACTATCCTATTTCTTGTTTTCAAATTTATATTTTGTTTTATTGAAAATTTATATATGTTATTGAAACTATTTTTTTGTAGAAAATTCATCTTTTAGATTTAAAACTTAATTATTTTGTTGAGAATATATTTTATTATTTGAAAATTGTTTGCCTTAACTGAGAATTTAATTCTTCTATTTTTGACTGAAAAATAATTTATTTGTATGAAAAAAAAATATTTTGTTTTATTGTTTTTTCAACATTTATTTTTCCAGCATTTTAACTATTATAATTTTGATTTAAAATGGATCTTTTTTAAATTAAAATTCATTTTTTTGGATGAAGATTAATCATTTTAGTTCAAAATTCATTTCTGTGTTTGAAATTTTTTTACTTGAAAACACAACTCAAAAGTGTTTAAATTATATTTAGAATATACATTATAATAGAATTTACATTATACATTATATTATATTTGAATTTACATTTTTTTACATCCTCATTCAAAATGCAAATCTTCTCATGCTCGAGCGAATTTATCCGAGCACTTAAAATCTTTAGAATACTACTGCAGAATGCCACCACAGTTCCTAACCAGCAAGGATTTTTTTTAATTCGAAAATAAGTAATTTATAAATATTATATTCGAAATCTTGGGTCAAACGATATTTGACTTGTCTTCATAAAAGTTTCATGTTTTTATACATTTCGTAAATAACAACATTAGGATAACCAAAACTCCTGGATTTTGAATATAATATTGATAAATTACTAATTGCAACATTTGAAAAAAATGTATGTCCCATATTTTATTCCTGATTAAACACTAAGGACTCCCTCTGGCAAGGGTCGCCGGAAGCAGTCTGAAGGTCCGTCAGCAGCGGGAGGAGAGGTGAAGTAACGGGGGAAATATTTTTGTCAAATCAGTCCTATAGAAGTATAGAAAATCCATGTATCCAAAATTCTCTAGAAAAATATCCATAAATACCAAATATTTTTTTTTACAATTTTTGAAATTTCTGCTGCCCCTAAATGTACTAAAAATTTTAATATTGCTTTGGCTTTGCACAATTGACTAAACATACCCTTAGATCTGGGTATATTTTTGTATAGATTGGACGAGAGACTAAACGGGAAGTTAAAATGTCTAGAAACTTTAGTAAAGATTTTTTCTTCTAAATTGTTGTTAAAAATATAAATATAGGTGATTTGATCAAAGGTATTATAATATCGAATAATCTGGTTTTATTAAATTCTTATTAGCTTTCAATATGATCGCAATCGCTCTGAAAAATAATCATAACTCAAATAACTATTATTAAAATAGCTACATCGGCTTTCGTACGATATTAGTTTGAATTTAAAACGGTTTTAGTAATCTGTTTACAGACGACTTTTATTTAAATATCAAATTTTATCCCTGCAAATAAATTAATAAGTTAATTTAGGATTTTATATCGTAATATGATGATATTTAAAGACAAATACCTACTCAGAAACAAACTTTCATTGAATTAAAAAAACATATTCATTGGCTCTCAGGCAAAGAAATTCCTTTTGATTCAAAGAACGTTCTGAGTTTTAAAAAAGTTTCTTTTTGTTCTTATAACATTTTTTTTTAATTTAGAAAGATGTGTTTCATTATTAAGTTATTTATGGTTAAATAAAAAAAAAAACTATATAAAAGAAATGGTTTCTTCATTCTGAAACAAATATTTTTCTGAATGATTCTGTAATTCTAAACCTTTCTGAGGTTTCCCATTTTCGTCACTGATTAATTTTGTAGATATTGAACATGAAACTTCGGCGGCTTATTTAATTTTGAATGACCATGGTTTAAAAAATGTATGTTTGAAATTATTCTATCTTGAAAATTCGCAAATGAAGATCCTTGATTTCTTAATTTGTATCGTTTATAAATATTTCAATTTCAATAGTTCAATTTTGAAGATTCACAATTGGAAACTCTTTAATTTTAAACTAAAATCAATAAATTAAAACTATAAATCTTTCAAATTAAAATTTTTTAAACTGTATGTCAACAGAATTACAGAAATTTTAAAATCTAAAACTTCTATTTCAGATATTAACAATTCAAAGTTATTCAATTTTGAAGAGTTACAATCGAAAATTCTCGAATTAAAAACCACTTATATTTCAAAGTTATCTGATTTTGAAACTTTTTTTTCTTTAATATTTAGTTCACTTTTAAAGATTTACAATTGAAAACTCTTAAATTCTTGAGATTTGCAATTGACGATACAATTTTAAAGATGCATAAATCAAAAATCTTAAATTGGGGTGATTTAAATATTCAAAAATCAATACTTTTCAATTATAAATCTTTCAAATTGAAGCAATATCAAACGTAAGTCATAACAATTACAGAATTTTTCATTGTAAAAATAAAAGCTTGTATATTTTGTAATTGTAAATTTAAAAAATTAAAAACTGCAATTTTAACGATTTGCAATTCACATTTCTATCATTTTGAAGAGTTGCATTGGAAAATTCTAGAATTTTGAACATATAGAACTGAAAATTATTCAATTTTCATGATTTGTATTTTAGTGGTATTGATGCAAAATCCTGTTAAACAAAACAAGAATCCAACGACCAAATTTGGACCACAACAAATAAACGAAAACCAAAAAAAACCCCTATTGTATTCTGAAAAATAAAATAAAATTTTCGGAAAAAAATAAAAAAGAGGGTTGTGGTCCAAATTTGGTCGTTGGATTCTTGTTTTGTTAACAGGATTTTTCATCAATTTGATTATTGGACGTTAAATGGGATTTTTAATTTGGATTTTGGTCTAATTTAAATTTCGTAAATTTTGTTTTAGTGGTATGTAATTTTGAACGTGTTTTTTATAATAGTTCAATTTTAAAGATTTACAATAAAAGATTCATCAACTTGGAATGTTTTTAATTAAAACGATATAATTTTGAACGTTGTTTTGGAATATATGTATTTCTATTTTTAAGATTTATTTGGAAAATTCTTCAATTTCTAAGATTTGCAATGGAAAACCTTTCAGTACTTAATGTTTATAACAGAAAATAATGCTTTTGATTTATTTGTTTGAAATAGTTCAGGGTTGAAGATTTAAAATTCAGATTTATTCAAATTTTTTACATAAGTATGTAACATATGTTTCGTTATATAAAAAAAGAAATGGTAATGCAGATGTCTCGCGTAGTAAGTAACTAAATTGCATTTAATAAGACATGATTTAAAAAAAAATTAAAAAATTACGTAACATAGGCCGGGGGTAAAAAGTTGTGAAAAAATATGTTACGTAACTTGTGTATGACCCCATATTAAAAAATTCTCGTTCTTTATAAATTCAAACGAGCTTATTAAAAAATACATTAAATAAAAACTTGGTCATCGATTTGAAGCAATTAGTATATCGACCAGGCCCAAAAAACCGTATAATATTGACGAATATTGAACAACGAAAATATTTTTTATTCCATGCGTACATATACATTTTTCTAATAATAATTTAAATTTCACAAATTTTGTCATTATCCTCCAATATTCACATATTGTTTTAAAATATTTTTAACGTAGACATGGATGAATAGTTTTGACGGATCTCGATTATAGGATTCACATATAGGATACCGCTTATATATAATATTTATAACAATAATTATAATATAGTAAAAATTTCATTTAAATAATATAATTACACATCATATGTATTACATCAAATTTAACACAGAATGTAACATGAAATCAACAAATGGGCTAGTAATATATATTGCAACGTTAATATAATATATAACACAAGTATAAAATCATGTAGTTATATAACTGATTAAATTTACTAGATAATGGTTTTAATTAGATTAGGACAAGTATACCGGAAAAATGATTGAAATATGAAAATAGTGATCTATATAACGTTACACAGTTTTAATTTTTCGAAAATCAGGTGTACAGTGAATTGGGAGCACAATATGTTGAAATCGAAATTAATTTCCAAGAATTCGGAGAATTAAAAAAAATCAAGCAAGTCTGTAAAACTTCTAAAGAATTGAAAAATACTGGCAAAAATTTAATTGAATTTCTGTAAAATTGAAATTGAATCCAAGATGAATTCAAGCCGACTTCGTAGAATCCTAAGTGTTTCTTTAACTTACTTTCGCAATATTTTCATCCCGTTAATAAAAATTTTCGGTAATTATATTTTCAGTATTTTCAACATTAAGCATTTTGTTATTTTGGCAAAATTATGACACTCATTTAAAATAGGCAATTGTAATCCATATGTTAAAAACTAAAGAATCTGAAACAGAGTTGTTTGAAATTTTCTTGAATCGTTAAAATTTCAAAGTACTCAATTTGAAATTTGAACGTTACAATGTTAATTGTTCTATTTACATTTTTTTAATTTGTAAGTGAAAGCGTTCAATTTTAATGTATAAAGAACAATTCAACAACAATGGTTGAATGTTTATAACTGGAAATCACTTAGAATTATATCATTTTTAACATTAATTAATTAATTTATTGATTCATTTTTCAATTGAAAGCATTGAAAATGATAACGTCCTTCTTATACGTGTAAATTATTTAATGTTTGATTTATTTCAAAAGAAAGAATTTTAAGCTTTAAGAGTTTGAATGTTTTTAATTCGAATAACCCTGACAAATGTTCATGAACACGAAAAGATTAAAGCGGCCACCCAGATTCCAATGAATTCGAAAGAATTCAGTATATTTCATTTAGTAAAGATGACATCTGATTTTCGAGAAATCGCTTAATTCTTAATTTACCAAAATCATTCTAGATGTAAAAAGTATCACATAAAATGACTGAAATTGATGAAGAATACTTTTATATTAACCCTTTAATTATCAGACCATTTTTCATTTGTCATAACCATAATAAATTTGATTTGAGGGTTAAAATGTTTATCACACTTTCTACAACCACAAAATGATACTGATATTTTCCTCAAGTTATGCAAGACTTCGAGGCCGGTCAAAAATTATATATTTTCATTTACATTTTAGCATAATAATTTATTTTATATTGCATAGAAAGATGGAGTTTCAAAAATAAACGCCCTCTTCAAAGAAAAAAAAAGATATTCACAAAGCAGAAGCAAAACGATTTTGTTGATGGAATTTCTAACATTTTGAACGACCCCTTGCACATGCGTAATATATTTATTTCAATCATTAAACGCAATCATTCACTATTGTGTCAGTTCTTCTATAGAATATATAATGCAATGCGATTCCTAATTTTAAAATAAAAACTCGATAAACTTGACCACATAAACACTAAAAATTGATAGCGTCTTCGGAACTAATATACTATAGGATATAATAATGACCTCAATGTGTTAGGAATCGTCCATTTATTACGCAAGGATAAGTTTTGAAACTTTACCCCCCCCCCCCCCCCCCCCCCCCCCCTTCACTACGCTTTTATTACATATATCAAGGGATAACAAAAGTTTTAGGATATTTCAAACGATTCGAAAGGATTACTAGTAGTTTCACAGATTTCAAATCTTTTTAAAAGATTTAAAGTGTTTGAAGAAATTACCTAGTATAATTTTAGAGATAATCTGAATCTTTTAAGGGATTTTACAAGATTTTTAGGAATTTAAAAAGGTTTCGATGATTTTACGAGACTTCAAAGGTTTTCAGCAGATTTTAAGTTTTTCAAGGGACTTCGATGATTTCGTAAAATTTCTAAAGATTTCACGAAATTTCAAAGGAATTCCAAACAATATAAAGAATTTTCAGGGAATTTGAGGCATTTAAATTACTTTTAAAAGATTTGTTTCCATTTTAATATATTTTTAAATTTAATTTTAATGGTTCAAAGGATTCCATGTGATTCCCAAGTATTTTGAAGAATTTGAAAGGAAATCAAGGGATTTTAATAGTATTACGAAGATTTGAAGGGCTTTAAAGAGATTACAAAAAAAAATTCAAGAGATTTTACGGGACTTTAAGATATTTTAAGAGATTTCGAAATATTTGAGAATAAGTCACGGGATTTTAAAGTATTTCATTTGGTAATGAATATTTTCACGAATTTTTAAGGGCTTTCAAAGGATTTTAACGGATTTTTAAAGATTTAAAGGCGTTTTGATGCCATAACGGAATTTCAAAATGTTAAGAAGTGCACCAAATGCTTCGTTTCAGTGACCCCTTTCTCAGCCTTCCTAGAACTGCTGGCTCACGCAGTTTCTCAAGGGAACAAGACGAGAACGGTTGGGACATTATATATATAGATATATATTCCAATTGGAAACGAGTCAGGCGGCCCTTACTGTTTACGTTTCGTTCCCCCCGAAATAAGTCCAAAGTTATTTGAAGGTAACCCCCGAAACTTGACTGAAAGCGAGAGTTCGGTGTATATCCACGAAATGCAGAGAATTTGATAAGACTTTAAAGATTAAACAAAATTTTGTAGGCTTTTCGATTACAAAGGATTCTAAGGGATTTCGAGGAATTTTAGTAGTTTTTTAATTATTTTAATTGATTTTAATATATGGTGAGTGATTTCAAGTTGGGGGAGATTCCCGTGGATGTTAAAGATTTTAATGAATTTCAAATATATCCAATGATCTCGTAATAGTTCGAAATGTTTCATTTTGAAGATTTTCCCAATTCCCTCCCCCTGCAAAGCCTTACATAATCAATGGACGCTCCCCTACGTGAATAACAAAATTTATTTTCCTAAGAAACATGCTGGATCATTTCAATATATCATATAATTGTGGAATAGAAATAAAATTGTCATCTGTTAAAACAATTGTCTCACTAACTGCGTCATTATACTTCAATCAGAATGGGGTTTTCTCTTTTTAATTCAAAATTTAAAATATAATCAAAATTAATTTAGAAAAAAAATGTTTTTAATCAACTACCGTGAAGAACAAGAAAACGGTAACTACATTTGCGACTTGGCCCTCCGATTCACAATCGTTTCGAATAAATATATATATATATATATATATATATATATAGAAAACAATTGAAAATCAGTTGATGGATCTCAAATTGCGCGACAGTATACTGACTCGAATATATATTCTTATGAGCAATTAAAAAAATAAAAAACACTAATTACAATTTTGCTATACATTGACCCTCTTTTTCTAGGTAACATCTAAACATCTTTAATCAAAGACACAAGCCAAAACACGCACTAAACAATTACCAATCCTCGCACATGCTCGTTGGCCCTGTATAGCGCATTCTTTTCTTCGATTTCTTCGATTATCCTCTTGCTCTTTTTTTCCTGACTTTGTTGACTGAGAGTAAAAATTTTTGCGCACAATGGAGTTGATGCGAGGTACCTCCGTGAGTTTTGAAACCGGACCGTCAGCAATATCGAGGATCTATGAATTATGACGAAATATTAGGTACAAAAAAGGAAAGAAGTGTTCATTATTAGATATCGATCATAGAACTGGTCAAACAGATAAGAAAGTGTTCTTATTTTATCTTTAGTTTGTCCTCGACAGGCACGCATCGAGAGAAGTTCCTACAATATTCATTCGATTTTTTTAAATGAACGATTTTTAAATTTCGAAAAGATTTATGTGTTTGGATTTTTGATAAAAAATTTGGTTAATGTTTTATTTAACAACAAAGTTGACTCATTTTTTGCTTTTGACTTTTCAGCAGTAACATTTTTTTTCAATTTTCAGATTTTTTTTAGATGCTCTTATATCTCTGCTGAACTTTAGAAATAATGTCCAATGGGTGAGAAGAATTAAAAAAATGTGTAACATTATAAACAAATTAACAACACGATACACAGTTTTGCCCTACCCCCTACCTTCTTTTATAATATTCTCATTTTCTCTTTTGATATTCGATATTTGAAAATTAAATTGTCTGCTTTACGCCTCCAAATTGCTCTATTCAAAAATATAATATTTTACCGCGAGTAGGAAAAGATTTGTTTTAACATACATAAATATCTATTATAATTTATTTGACCTTTTTTTAATTTGAATAATTTAAAATAAACTACTTAGGAGTTAAATAAAATATTCTAGGTAAAATATTTTGCCATTGAATCTATACAAATAAAATGTTTTTGAAATTAACTATAATAAAGTAGGATAGTCGGTCTCTTACTTTTTCTTAAAAGAAGAAACCTGGGCTTTTCTTTGAGACCAAAATAAAACCACAAATGGTATTTTTTATTTTAAAATAAAAAAATTCAAACAAATTTTTATTAAAAATTATTTTATCCCTCAGGGTTTAATTTAAGAATGTTTTTATTTATTAGAAAAATATATTTATTTATTTATTAATTTTTTATACCGGTACTGTTGCTTCTTAAAATTAAGAAATATATGACCAAAAATATTGACGGAAACAATTAAAATCTCCAGATGCGCAAAAAGTATTGCTATCAATGAAAATATTAAAATTATGAAAGTTAAAGTTTTTTCAAACATATCTTACCAACTAGAATAAATTATTTCACTCATTTCAAATATTTTTAGAACTCATAATATTGAAAATTGTTATTATAGGGATTTCTAAATATAGTTTCCTTTTATTACTAGAAAACAAAAACCCAGGAATGTGAACACGCGCTTAGAGCGCGAGCTTTTTTATTTTAACGGAGTTTTTAGAGAAATTTAATGTAGTATTATACTCATAGAATTTCAAATAATTTCTGCATATTTTAAAAGATTTGTACGATTTCCAAATATTTCAAAAGATTTTAAGGGGTTCCAAAGAATTTTACGAGGTTTCGTTTAAAAAAATTCTAGAAAATAAAAATACAGGGATGTGATGTGCCCTTTACGCGCGTGCATTTTACGAGTATTTCAATGTTTTTTAAAATATAAAATTAATGAATAAATTAAATTTATATTCAAATAATTTAGAATGATTCCTATTTATTTTCATGTATTTTTACGATTTCAACGGATCTCAACGAAATTCTAAAGAACTTTTGGGAATTAAATTTTAAGGTATTTCTACAGATTTGGACATTTTCAAGGAATATGGGAGAATTCGACAAATTGTAAAGATTTTTACAGATTTTAAGTTTTTTTAAAGATTCCAAAGAATTTCAAGAGATTTCCTTTCAAGATTTTGTAAAACTCTTAATAATTAAAAATTTGTCATTATACATTTTTAATTAGTTTGTTTTTAATATTTGTAAATGGTTTACTTAACAAGTTTTATCTTTACTCCGGCTTTCTTATATCGTCGTGAATGGATTTTCAAGGACCTAAATATATAAAATTTAAAAAGAAAATAATTTTTTAAATTCTTAATCATTTAATACTATTTTAAAAATATACAATTTCAGATAAAAAAATTATTTCTTCTTTTCTAAAAATAAAAATACATCAGTTTCCAATTTTTCTACTTTTTCGTCAAAAAATTACCAAATTTCCACTATTTCCATATTTCTAAGCTCTTTTTTCGCTGTAATCTCTGAAAAAAGACGTCATTTTCGGAATTGGCAATATTTAGCTAATTGAAACCCAGACTTTTTGTATAAACTATGAGACAACTTAATGTTGCATTATGATTAATTGAAAATATATGCTATTTGTCAATATTAAAGCAAAATATATGAATGAATGTTTGACAGTATGATCAGTAAGCCATTTTTACAAGGAAAGCATCAGAGTTGGGATTTTAAAATTAAAAATCAACTTTTTGAAAAGAAAAAACTTTGGATTAAAATGTTTATTTATTTAATTCACATGTAAAATTATTGAAGTATAACATTGTTAAAACATGTTTTTTATTTAATTTAATTCACAACAGTTAGATTTTCAAATGTTAAAAATGTTACATGAGAATTTAATAAATAAACCTTCCACTCCGTACCATTTTTTTTTAAAGTTGAGTTTTTCGAAAACGGCTCGTCATTTGCAAATATTATTTTGGCAAGTTAATAGTCATCCAATAAACCCTCAGTGGGTCTATTCTGATTTAAAAAATATGTTGACTCTGGTCATGTCCGTGTTAGTCGATTCCGTAAAAAAAGAGTCAAATCGTTCAAAAATAGCCAAAGCTTGAATTTTTTATGAATATTGTTTAAATAATTAAGAATTTTCGTTGAATAATATAATAAAGAGTCATCGAAAAGACATTCTTAGTCGATTTCATAAAAAATTGAGCTTATTCGTTGAAAAATATCCAAACTTAAAATTTATTCATAAAAATTGTTTAAGCAAATGACAAGTAGCACCTAATTTTAATTAAACACAATGAAAGATTAATTTTTCTCACATTTTATGGCAAAACACTGGATTCCAGTGAGCTGAATGATGCGCTCCAATGAACCTGAAAAATGACTTGCTTATTAATTTGTTTATAACGTTATAAAAATGGTTTGAAGACTATTTTCAGCATCTGCACATTAATTCTAGATACTTTAATTAAATATATAAGATCTTCTTTGATAATGCTGAAAATCTTGCTAAAAATGATATTTCTGAAAAGTTAAGAACAACTAATTTAAACTTTGGTGTTAAATCAAAATTTAACCAATTTTGTACTAAAATACAAACACACAAACCTGTTTGAAATTTAAAAGGCTTTCATCTAAAATAAAAAAGTCTAAATCGAATGACTATTGCAGGCTAAAAATGTTTTTGTCAACAGAAACTTTTTTGCCCCAATGTGGGGGCGGCATCAAATAAAATAATAAAATAATTGAGCTGAAATCATTTTTAATCCATTAATTCATGAAACAATTTTAGCAGATTTTTTTTTAAACTAAGGGTTCTTTTTCTTGCCTTAAAAAAAGATTAGGTTCTTTCCTTTAAATATCATTAAGATTAAAAAATGGAAATATTATTATTTATTCGTAAAAATTAGCGTTCAGGTTTCAAAAGTTTTTCGTAAATTTCATCAGGATTTAGAAAGATTTAATTAATTTTGAAAGGTTTTAGGATATTTTTAATGATTTTAAAGAATGCTTAAGATTTTAAAGGATTTTAATAGGGTGATTTTAAGTAATTGTGAACGGTTTTCAATAGATATGCAAAAATTCTAAGCATTTTATAATATCTCTATAAATTGCAAAGAATTTCACCAGAATTAAGGGATTTCATAGCATTACAAATATTTGAAGATAATTTCAAATATTTCGGTTAAATTCGGGACTTCAATGGACTTAAACTGATTTTATAACATTTTAATGGATTTCAAATCATTCATTCACAAGAATTGAAGGTTTTCAAAGGATTAGAAAATATTCTCAAATATTTTCAATACATTTCAAGAATTTTAACGTATTTCAAAGGGTTTGAAAGATTTTAGAGTATTTTTAAAGATCCCTAGGCATTTTCAAGTATTTCAAAACATTTTTAGGTATTTTAAAATATTTCAAAGTATTTGAAATACTTTAGATGTTTTTCAAGGATGCCAAGGAATTTGAAAGTGACTGAAAACATTTAAAGCGATTTCCAAGGATTTTAATGATTTTAAGAAATCCAAAAAAATTGTATGCAGTTTTAAAGAATTTCCTAGAATTTCTGAAGATCAGGAATTACTATAAGGTGTGAATATATTTTAAAGGATTCCAAGGGATCTTAAAAGATTTAATCAGATTTCCAAGGATTTCAATGATTTTTAGAGAAATGAGAAGCTCTCGAGGTATTTCAATAAACTTTTCTGGATTTCAGGAAATATAAGATTTCATGGAATTTCAAGGCTTTTAGAAGGGATTTTATTGGACATTTTTTTAATTGATATGAAAAGAGACATAAATCGTTGCAGACCATAGTATCCGCATACTAATATGTATAAATAATACTAATTATGTATAAATGATGTGTAATCCTAATTATGTATACATTGTTAAATTAAAATTTTTTTGACTTTGAAGCTAAAGAACTTCAGTTTCAAGTACTAAAAAATAAACTATTTCAGAATTACGCATTTAAAACTATAATTTTAAATTACAATTCTATAGATTTTAAAGATGCAAAGAATTATTAAAAGGTATCAAATGACATTCAAAGTGATTAAATATATTTTCTTATAATTAAAAATTGAGATTTCTGTAAAAAAAATTTACTGTTATTTTTACCAGCCCATTTTTTATTTTTTCGCAGATTAATGCAGAAAAGGGGATTGGAAAATTGGAAAGCTGCCTGAAAAATATTTAGTTCCTAATACTTTTTTGACATTTTTCAATTGTGGGTAAGTTCAATTTAAAGGTACTCTACAATAAAGTATTTAAATTTCAAATATAATATATCCGTAATAAATTAGTAAATTTTTATGGTTTCATTCCTTTACATTTTTTAAACTTCTTAAAATCCTTTTAAATTCTTTCAATTTCCTTGAAATCTTCTGAATTCCCTGAAACGAACTTATATATCTGAATTTATCTAAATCATTTGAATTCTTTGAATTCGTCTAAATTCTCTAAATTCCTTGCAATATTTTGAAATCATTGGAAAGCCCTCATACGTTTAAATTGCTTAAATTAGTGTTGTTCCCTGGATTCATGGAATTTTCCGAGTAATCTAGGAACTTCATAATAATGCAAAGAATTTAGATGAAGTGAAGAAATTTATATTAAATTTAGGGATTTGAAAGAATTAGAAATATTTAAGAAATATAGGAACTTTAGAGAATTTCAGGAATTCGAGAGATTTAGACTTGGAGAATTCAAGGAACTTTAGGAATTTCGAATATTCAAGGAATTTCAGGAATTTAGAATATTTAAGGAATTTTAGCAATTCGGGGAATTCAGAATATTCAAGGTTTTCAAACAATTCCGAATATTAAAGAAATTAAGGGCATTGGAAGATTTCAGGAAATCTAGAGTAATTCACAGCTTTAAGGGAATTCAAGAAATTTCGTAATATTGAAAGAATTCAGAGATATTCAGGGAATTTAAAGAATTTCTGGTATTTTTCAAAACTTTAGACAATTCCAGGAATTTCGAAAATTCAAAGATTTCAGGAAAATCAGAATATTCAAGGATTTATGGAAATTCCAAGAAATCAAGTATTTAAGAGAAATCAAGGAAGTTACAGATATTCAGAAATTTAGAGAATTCAGGGAAGTAAGCATATTTAAAGAATTCAGGGAATTCCGAATATTCAAGAAATTCAAGGATTTTAAGGAATTCAAAGAGTTCATAGGTTTAAGGTGATTCAAGAAATTCCTGAAATTGAAGGGATTAAAGGGGTTCAAAGAAGTCAGGTAATTCAAGGAATTTAAGGAGTTCAGAGAATTCAGAGAATTCAGAGAATTTAGCGAATTCATGGAATTGAGAGAATTTAAGGAATTCATGAAATTGAAGGAATTGGAAGATATCAGAGAAGTCAAATAATTTAAAGAATTCAGGGGATTCAGAGAATTCGAAGAATTTCAGAAATTCAGAATATTTAAGCATTTCAGAGAGGAAAAGGAATTCAGGGAATCCTAAATATTCAAAAATTCAGTACATTTGTGATATTAAAGGATTTAAGAGAATACAAAGGATTGCAGGAATTCAGAACATTGAATGAATTCAGGAAATTTAGAATATTCAAGGATATTAGGAGAAATCAAAGAATGTAGAGATTTTAAGTAATTTAAGGAGTCTGCGAAATTTACATTGCTTTAATTATAAAACTCCTAATTTTGAAGAAAGAAATGAATATGTCCAATTTTTATTTTTGATATAATAAACTAACAAGGATAAAGACTCCACTGCTACCTGAAATGAAAAAAAGTATTTTAATAGATTTAAACAATATAATTATTTATATTGAAACTAATATAAATATAATAATATACATTAAATTTGAAATTTTAAAAAGAGGGGGAAAAAGAAAAGGAATCTCTCCGAGCCAACTTCTTCTTCGTCAAATAAATATTTTAAATGGATAATTTATTAGATGCGAACACATGCAGATTATTATTATTAATAATCTTTTGCAATCTTTCAACTATTAATACTTTTTATAGTTTTTCTTGATTTCACAGTGAAAAAAGAAGTGGAGGTAAGTCAGAAAATCCTGGAGTGGGGTGGGGGAGGGGGGGGGGTTCTTCTATAGGGAGACACAATTTGTAATCTTTAACAACCCACTTGAAAGAAAAAAAGTATATCTTACAGATCTCTTTTGTTGACTCTGATCATGTCCTAGAATTCTCGAAACAATGTAAGCTGATTCCTCAGTGGAGAGAATACCGCTTGCCATAGGCCCTTGAATAAATTCCTTATCAGTCATTAGCAGATAACGAACGTTGTACCAAACATCATCCGAAAGAACAGCTCTTTTATTTGCGGGCGTAGGTTCTTCACCTTTCCGCCTGCATTCGGAAGCAGCCCATCTGTCCAAAGATGAGAAAAGTAAACTTTCTTTTTTCAACCGTAAGTTGTCCCGGCACGTGAGACTTGCGACTTCTTGAGGAAGTAGATCCTCGAAACTTTCTTGGCAAAAAATTGCTTCTGCCTCCGAGTCGATGACAACTAGACAATAGTGAAGAAGCCTGTTGCAAGCATCAGCTGAAATAATTCTACTTTTAGTTTTACATATTTCATTTATAATAAAAGTCCGTCAATAAACCCCGAATGTAACGTAGCTTTGGCATTTAATTTCTGAGATTTCGAGTTGAAATATATTCCTTTTCCAGCAAAATAGTTGGATTTTTATACAAAAAAGATTTAGAACCCAAAAAGGCAAATTTTGAACGAACAACAAAATTGATTTTTAACCAAAAAGTTGCACTAATAACCAGCTAGTTGATCTTTTAAGCAAAATAGTTGGATTTGTAACAAAATAATTTAACTTTTGACAAAGTTATTAAATTGTTACCCAAGTAGTTGAACTTTCAGCATACAAAGATGAATTTTCAACTAGATTGATGAATTTTCAACAAAGAAGATTCAAATTTTCATCGATCAAGATTATTTTTCAACGAGAAAAGACGAATTTTCGACAAAATACATGAATTTTCTGTCAAATAGTTTAATTTTTAACCAAACAAAAATGAATTTTAAGCAAGGTCGTTCAATTTCCAATCAAAGAGGTGAATTAAAAAATATTATTTTTTAACTGAACAGTTGAATTTTGAAAAAAACAACAATTATCTACAAAACAGTTGAACTTTGAACCCTAAATTAGGATTTGTTAACAACAAAAGGTAATTTTCTACTAAATAGTTAAATTTTAAAATAAGTAATTAATTTCTTGAAGAAACAGTTGAATTTTTAACAAAAAATATGAGTTTGCGACATAAAAGTTAGTTTTGAAATAATAGCTTTAAGGAAAGACAATTGCGAATAACAATGCACATAAAAAAAACTAAATATTCCATGTGTACCTGAAAGAAAGAAATAGGGAAGCGACAGTAGATTAATAGAGAATAGGGAGTTAAAGCACGGACTCGCACTGTTCAGGATTAGATAGTGAATCATATGGTAGTCAAGGAGTAGGTTTGATTATGAATAAGAAAGCGAAGCAACATCTCAGAGATCATGATTTTGTATCTCCCAGATTGTTGTTGCTTAGAATGAAAGTGGGAATCAGAAAATTATTTATCACGGCGGACAGTATATGATACTATTAGTACTTGCGATCATGGTGAAAGAATCATTCTACTAAGAGATATGAATGGATGGATTGGCCTCCAACGCCAGAGCACAGAAAGGGTTCTAGATAATATATGGGACCCAAAAACAAATTGTAAAGGAGAAAGATTAATTATAGTTTATGCTTAAAAAAGGGCTTATTTATTAAAGAGTACGTGGTTTAGAATAAAATGATCCACGTGTAGTGTAGAGGAGATTGCTATAGTATAATCTACTTTATTATTGCGGATAAGAGACTGAAAGAGCTTTAATAAGAGATACAGGGGTTATGAGAGGTTCTGAAGGTGGAACGGAACATTACCTCTTTGTTTCAAAAATCAACGTAGATCAAGAATGGAGAAGAAAGAGAACTAAAAACACGAAGGAAATTTAAATCAAGAAGAAGTGTGGATCTTGGGACAGTGAAGGTGCGTGGGTTAGCATTCGCAGATGATAATGTTATGATGACAGATTTAATCGAAAGCTTAAAGAGAATGTTCAGTAACTGAATACTAGTATGAAGAACCTGGGCCTTAAAATTAACGTGAGTGAAACAAATAGTATAGGTGAGAAAGCAGTATGCGGCACACGCCTTAGACGAGGAGAGGATAGAACAAGTTGATAAGTATACTATGCCATTTCTGCGCAATATATACGGTAAAACGCTAAAGGACAAAGTCAGTGATGAAAGGATTCTCTAATAACATCGTGTAGGGGAAACACTGTTTGACAAGTGTGCAAGAAATTTATTGAGATCGTATGGGCGCGTTGAGAGAATAAAGGAAGAACGACTGAAGAAACATTTATATTTAGGAAAAATGGTGGGAAACACAAGAGCTTGCATGAAACATTGCATAAACATAAAACTAAAATGGTATGCCAGGACAGGAAAATGTGGCGACAAAGAGTTTATAAGAAATGCATGATTTCCGCCTGAAAAGATAGACACTGGATACTAACGAGCCCGCGTGAAGTGCTTTACATGGTGACTTTGTGAAGCTCTGCGCCTGGGGTCCTTATTAGATAGATTGATCAACAACCTGAGTCGGAGCAGTATTGCGGAACGACATGTATAAATATAATAAAATGTGTAATTTAAACGAACAACGCGGGAATTCTATATTAAACTAAAAAAACGACCCACTCCTTATTTTACCCCCTCGGTCACTTCTTATTTTCAAGAAAATACATGAATTTTCAACCAGGAAAGATCCATTTTTAATTAAAAATATAAATTTACAAAAAAAAATGGGATAGTTACATGTATAATTTAAAAAAACTACATCTACAAAAGATTTCAACCAAAGACATGAATTTTTTACTAAAATAATAAATCCTAAACAAAAAAGTGTATTTTCAACCAAATAATTGAATTTTTAACTAACAGAGATAAGTTTCCAGCCAGAAATGTAATAGCTAAATTTGCAGTTATAATAATTTTCAAACAAAAAATAAACGCTTTTTCAACAAAATAATTTTCAAACAAATAGTCGATATAACAACTTTTAAATAAAAATAGTTGGATTTTCTTATTGGGTTATATTATTACAATTCGCATTTAAGTAAAAAACGAAAAAAGCGGAAGTTTCTTGAAAACAGAGGTAAAAAGAATTGTTTAAAAAAAGGGCTAAAGAGGAGACTAGGGGAAAGACTGTGTTAAAAATTGAACTATTTTCCAGAAAATTCGTCATTAGGCTTGAAAATTCAACAATTTGGTATAAAATTAACCTCTTTGATTGAAAATGAAATTTTTTATTGGAAATTCGAATTCATGGTTGAAAATTCATATGTTTGGTTGAAAAATCAAACTATTGGGTTACAAATTCAAAGATTTTTATGAAAATGTAATATTTTGTAGAAAATTAACTTTTTTTGAAAAATCATATTTTCGGTTTAAAATTCATCTTTTTTAAAAGATGATTCGTCCTTTTGTATATAACATTAAACTTATTGGTGGAGAATTTATCTTTTTGGTCGAAAATTAAACTACTTGGTTGAAAGTTAATCTGCTATGTCAAACATGTACTTTTCTAAGATTTACCCTTTGGTTAAAAATTTTACTTTTTTCTTGAAAATTCTTTTGATTTTTGGTTAAAACTTATTTTTTTGTATTAACTGAATATTTATAGTCGCATCAACCGCCAGGCTCATTAGCGACTGTATTATATGGTTAATTATAAGCTGTAGGGTATCTATGGGGTAGTATACAAAGGGACTTTCGAAAAAGGGTTTTCTGAAAAAAAAACACATTCAGCCTCACTTTCCTGCTTTGGGAATCGAACCCGCGCCAGCGCAGCGTGGCTGCCAAGGATGCAGTGTTGGAAAAAAGACAATCACGATACTGTCCGAACCACAATAACTCCCTTAAAACTTAATTTGTTTTTATTTGAAATATTAAATTTCTCTTTTTTGTTGGAAATTTATCATTTATGAGCAGGAAATTTAACTATTTGATTTAAAAAGTCATGTATTTTGTTGAAAGTTTTTCTATTTGGGTAGAAAATTTATCTTGTTTGTTGAAAATTCATCATTTTGGTTGAGGATTCCATTATTTGGTTAAAAATTCGTTTTTTAGTTGAATTTAACTGGATGGAAATTCGTTTTTTTTTTAATTAGTTTTTCAAACTGAAAACATAAGGATTCCATTTTTTTTAAAACTTATTTATTTTAGTTGAAAATTTATTTTTCCTGATTGGAAATTAACTATTATTTTTTGCTTAAACTTAATTTTTTTATCAGAAATATAAACTATTCTATTTTTGGTTTGAAATGCCATCCTTAATAAGTTGAAATTTCAACTGTTTGGTAGAAAATTCATGTTTTTTGTTAAAAAATTTGTTTCGTTTGTTGAAAATTTATAATTTTGTTTGAGGATTGAACTATTTGGTTAAAAATTTGTCTTTTTTGTTAAAAACTAGTGGAAAATTAAAACAGTAAAATTATCTGCTACAATTTACCTATTTCACCGGCATCATCTCCAGGTTCCGGAGGAGCTGTAGGGGTTGTTGGGGTCCTCCCTGCATCTAATGTTGTATCGTTTATATAAAACATGAGTCCGTGATAAACTTCCAAAACGTTTGAAGGTTTTAGGTTGTCTTGAAGAAAGTTCACAGCCATATGAGCAAGATCTGGGCAGAGGTACTGATGTGCTACATCGAGAGTAGCCCTCGCAGTTGAAACAGAGTTGAAGCTTATCGGTTCATCTCGAAGATAACTGGAAATTGGGATTGGTAGTAAGCAAGTAAAATCAAATGTTGCTATACTCGACTAAAAAGTACGGATATTCTGGGGTATCCCCCATTTATGTCCCGCGATATCCTGGGGGCAATCTAATGATATCTACGGGATATCAAGAAGGATCATTTTTTGCCCACCCCTCTCCCTTATGACAATTGATTGCATTTCAGTGACCCCCCCCCCCCTCAAAATGTTATATGACACTAAAGCTGACCCCTCTCCTATTTTGAAATAGAAAATATAAATGTAATTTTAGATAACTCTCAATCGAACATGGGATAATGAGATAAAACCTATTTGAGACTAGCAGGAGGAGATTTTAAATTAAATTCTTGAGACATCTTTGTTTCGAGAACATTGATATAATTTTAAGATTAACTAAGGCGGCAAATTAACTTCAACTCTTTTCCTTTTTTTAAAGAATTCTTATATTTTCTCTGTTGTCACGAAACACTTCCTTGTTCTCGTTTATTGACTCAAATTTAAACCGAATTTAGAGAACAGGTTAAAAATGTAATAATTAATTTGAAAATTTGACTATTTTGTGGGAAATTAGTTTTTGTTGTTAAAGATCAATTTTTTTACTATCTTTGCAAAAGTTTAAAAGAAACCAATAGATGATTTGTAAACCAAAAAGTTTATTTTTTAACAAGAAGATTACTTTTCTTCAAATAAAGATGACTTATCAACAAAATACATGTATTTTCAACCAAGTTCTTTAATTTTCAAATAAAAACGGAATTTTCAACCAAAAATGGAATCGATTTTTAATTTCAAAAACTATTTTACAAAAACATAAAAAAGAATTTTCAACCAGATTAATTCAAATAGAAAATACGAACTTAAAAAAAAGTTGAATTCTCAAACAAAATTATGAATCGTCAATGAACAGGATACATTTTCTACCAAAATAGATGAATTTTCAGCAACAAAAAAAGAATTTTTTACCAAACAGTTGAATTTCCAACCTATAAAGGAAAAGGTTTCAAGCAAAGACGGAATAGCCAGATTTTTAAATAAAAAATAAAAATTTACACAAAAGGCGAATTGCCAACAAAAAAAGTTAAATTTTCAAATAAATAGTTTAATTTTTAACTCCATAGTTTTTTTCTACCACAGCAGCTGAATTTTTAATCCAAAATATGAATTTCCAACAAAAAAGTTAATTTTTAACAAAATAGTTTAATTTTCAACCAAACAGTTTAGTTTTCAACCAAGTAGTTTAATTTTCTATCAGATTATTCAATTTTCAAGTCACCTATTGTCACAAGAGGGTGTTGGCGTGGGGTTGAGTCAAAAACACTGAAAATAGCGGAACATAATTTTTGGACGCTCCTTGTTGCAATGAATGTTATTTTTTCAAATATTTAATTCATGGAATATTCTTACCTAAAAAAATGGTCAAATGCTCGTTTTTCTATGTGTGGTAATTTAACTATCGGTGGAGGATCTGTAAATGCAGGAGCGAGTGGACCCAAAAGCATGGCCCGAAACCATTCGGATCTTTTAGTCAGTTGTTGTCGTTCTACACAATACCTCCAGGTATCGCCAGGCAAGCCAACCTGTTTAAATAATAAAATCCTTAGTTTATTTATTTCATTTAAAGTTTTTAATTAAAACTGTCTTCCGAACCCAAAATCCTTTAATATTCGGCGAAATGGGATGATTTTTTTATGTAAATAAGGGAATTATAGGAGGGTGATTTCTTTTAAATAACATTAAATTCAACATAAAAATTTGTTTTCTACCAAATAGATGAACTGTTAACGAAAGAGTTGAATTTTCAATCTAAAAGTTGCATATTTTAGAAAATAGTTGATTTTTAAACCTGAAAAGATGAATTTTAAACAAATAAAATGTCTTGCATTTTTAACCAAATTGTTGAATTTCCCACCAAATGGTTGAAAATAAACAAGAAAGATAGATTTTCAATACAATAAGACGAATTTTCGATATAACACTTTATTTTCAACCAAAAAAGATGAATTAAAAAATAGCTAAATTTTCAACAAAATAATTAAATTACTAACCAAATTATTATATTATATTATTGTTGCCTACAAAGATCAATTTTCGATGAAATTTCCACAAAAGAATTTAATTTTCGGACAAAAAAAGTGACTTTTGAACAAAACTGTAGAATTTTTAAAAAATCATTGAATTTTCAACAATATAGTTAAATTTTTACCTAAATACTTCAATTTTCAGTCTACAACGATGGGATTTTATTAAAATATTTGAATTTTCAATAATAACAATAATTAAAAATGTTCAAGCAAAAGCAACGAGTTTTCTATCCATACCAAAAAAGACATTTTCAGAAGACGAATGAATTTCAAATTCAAAAGAAGAAGTTTTCAACACAGCGATATATTTTCGAACAAAAAAAGTTAAATTTAATATAAAAGAGATACATTTTCAAGCCGAACCGGCGAATTTTCTACAAAGCAGTTGCATTTTTAACAGAACAGTTAAATTTTCAAGCCAAAAAGATGATTTTTTAAGAGTGCTTAATAAAATAGTTAATTCGCAACCAAACAATGCAATATTTAACTAAAAATTATTTATTTTTCACAAAAGTTTAATAGTTAACTTTTCCAGTTAAAAGAATTAATTTTGAATACCAAAAAAATGAATTTTCAACAAAATAGTTCAACTTTCAACCAAGTACGGTACGACCTCTCTGATCAAACCTCGAATTTTCAATATTTATAGGTTTAAAAATATACATATGTGGTTATAATTATAATTTTTGGAAACATTTTTTATCGTTGCATTAAAATTAGAAATTATTAATTATACTAAACTCTTAATAGGAAAAGGAGAAATCGAGATCCGCTCTAAGATCAATTTTCAGCTAAAAATAAAAGAGTTATATTTTCAGTTAAAAAAATGATGTTCAAACAATAAAAAATAATTTGCAAACAAAATAGTTAAATTTTCAGTCAATCAAATGAATTTTCAATAATATAAATTAACTTTCAAACACGTGGTAGAATTTTCAAAAAATAAGTAAGTTTTCAAAAAAAAAACAAAAAAAAACGAGAAAACGGGAATGTTTTTTGAAAACAGTGGAAAAAAAATCTTTCAAAAAGAATAATAAAGAGCAATAAAATCAAGAGTGTGAAGTCTGTTAAAAAAACAGCAGCAAGATCTATGTTATAAATGGAACATGTTAATATTAATAAATTTTGCGTTTTTGCACTTTTTTGGGACCATAAATATTTTCACATGTAATTGTAATATATTAGGTATTATGTAATTAGTTTTTGTGTGTACCTCGAGTACTATCATGTTCCGTGAGTCCGAAGATTCCATCTTCATGCCGGATGCAGGTAGAAGAGGAACTTGCGACATTTCCTGATGTTTTTGAAGGACTTCTTGTTAAGAACTTTAGGAATTCAAAAGGTTTTTTTCAAAAAAAACCTTTTGAAATCCTTCCATTCTCCAGAGTCTATATTCTTTTTCGGTTCAATGTGAGTACATAGCATTTGGTCGCCTGTAAAATTTCAAAAATCGTAATTAATTTTAGTTTATGTAAGTTAACTTGATTAATTAATTTAACTTTTTTTATGTAATTTAACTTCATTTAATTGAAATATATATTAGTTTTCTTTAAAACGATCAGTTTTTAAGATTATAGGACTTTAATTTTCCTAATATTCTCAAGAAAATTCAAAAGTTTTTGGAAGATAACAGATATGTCAAATCAAAATTTCAGCGAAAAGTTAATTTCCAAGCAAATGGATAAATTTTGTAACAAAAAGCTTGAGTTTTCAACGAAAAATTTACATTCCACATTCTGTTAAACAAATTTGAAATCTTTTGAAACGTTTTTGAAATCTTTTTCAATATTCTCTTAATACGCACTTTTGAAAAGCTTCTAAAACTTCTAAACATATTTTGAAACAATTTAGTTTTTCTCAAAATGGTTAAAAACCAACTTTTTTAGTCTGTAAATTGGCCATTTTATCAGCAATTCCGCGAAAGGTGTAGTTCTTGCTTCGTTCATACCAATAACATATCTAAACCATACAAGGGTTCGGCAATGTTTGTTGCAAGATAAGAAAAAACTCTGGTCTCTGATCTATAAGGAAAGCCGATGAGCATCAGATACTACGGTCAGGACATGGTTTGCACTTTATACAGATCAATCACGCTCTGATAGGCGCGCGTGTAGTTTTGCGATTTGAGGGTGAAATCATTTTTAATACAAATAAAAATTTATTTGTGGATTTATTTGATTTTAAGATTATATAAATGTTATTTCCCTAATATTCTTGAGAAAATTCAAAAACAGTTTAAAAAATTTCAGATATTGCAAATCAAAATTTAAACCAAAAATGTATCTTCAACCTAATAGTTGAATTAGAAAAAAATCAATTGTCATCAAAAATGTAATCCTAAACTTATTCGTTTTTAATCCTGAAAAATTTAAAAAATTGCCTTAAAAGCTGCTAGATTCTTTTCAACATACTTTCTAAATCTTTAAAACTTAAAATAGATCTTTTAAAATGAAACCTTTTTAAAATTTTCCCACACATCTTATTGCCGGTACCGATTTTTATTAGCGGTACCAAAAAAATTTGCTTACCCTTAACGTCAGTGAAAAAAAAAAAAAAAAATATATATATATATATATATAAGGTAAATTAAGATATTCTTACTTTTTGCCCATAATTGCATTTTTATCATCTCTTTGAAAGTGTGAAAAAGTTGACAAATTGCCCTCACAGCATGAGATATCGGCGGAATATCCCATTTATCTCCAGGATATTGTGGGCATATCCCAGGAGATCCTAGTGATATCGCAAATGATATCCCACAGGGCAGAAATCTCGATATCCCTGGTATGTCCCAAGGATATCTCAAAATATCCTCAGGATAACCCATTAATGTCCCAAATTGATATGCCAAGGATGTTCACAAGATATCCTAATTCTATAATTTAGTATATTACTGGAAATTTAAATATAACTACTGCCAATTATATTTATATTCAATCGCATCAATAAAATAAGAAATAATTTAACAATATTAAGTATTTTCCGGAGACTTGATACAAAGTACAATATTATAAAGTGCAATAATAGTAAAGTTCGCTCTAACGCCACATTTGTACAAATTGGTTTTTTTTTTCAAACGGATGTTTGTAAAGCTTAATGTTATCAGGCATTCTACATATTTAAATAAATATGCATTTCGCAGAAATATTTAATTCCATTGCCAAAATTGTGTATATCCCATACAGGACATTGAGTGGATATCGTACGAGGCGGAAATCTCGATATCCTTAGAATATGCCAAGGATATCCCGGGAGATTTTTCGGGATATCCTATATCCTGCTGAGTCATCCTAGGGATATGCCAAGGATATCATTTTGTTGCGAGGGTATAGTGTGGTAGGATAATGCTAAGAATAGTGTAATTTCCCGATATTTTAATTAAAATATGTTCTTTTATAAATAATGTTTAGAAACATTTTATTTTATTTGGATTTACTAAATTGATGGAGCAGGAAATTCGTAATCTTTATTAACAGTTGAATAATATATTCTTCTTTTGTGTGATCAAGGGATTATAGATAGAATACTTTTGCCATTTTTTTTATTATTAAAGAATTGTTTCCAATTTAAATTTTCTTGTTTAAAAATAATTTTTTTGAACTAAAATTATTCCTTTGAAAATTTAAAATTAACAAAATTTCAGAATATTTAAAAGAAAAAACTAAAAACAGCCACTTAGAATTTTTGTTTAAATTTCAGAAAAATGTATGTATGTGCATTTTTTTCGAGAATGAAAAAGTTTTTAAATATCATCTTTGTAAAACGTAAAACAGAGGTTTATTTTTAAAGTTATATTGTCAACCATAAATGTTTAATTTTTGACAAAAAGTTAATATTTTACATAGAAAGATGGATTTTCTACCAAAAAACGAGTTTTCTACAAATTACATTGAATTTTCAACTAAAATTTTGTTTTTAACAAAATTCGGAAACCTAAATTTATTTTCAATCAGTAGAGTTCAACGAAAACAGATGAGTTTTGAACAAAATCGTTGAATCCTCGAACAAATAGATGAATTTTCATCAAAAAAGATTAATTTTCTAAAAAATAGGTAAATTTTTTAATAAATAATTTAATTTTTAACATCTGGTTGAATTTATTACAAAAATGGTTGAATTTTCATTCGAAACATATGAATAATCAACGAAAAAGTTAATTTTCCACCAAATAATAACTGTCTACCAAATTTTTGAACTTTTAAGCCAAAAAAGACGAATTTTCTACAAAACGGTTCAATTCTTAACCCCAAAATATAATTTTTTAACAAAAAAGTTAATTTACAACAAAATAGTTGAAGTTTCAACTAAAATGGCGACTCTTCAACCAAAAAATGCTTTTCTTACGAGTAGTTCAACTTTAAACCAGGTAATGGATTTTCCATCCAGCAAAGATGAGTTCTGAATGAAGCATCTAATAGTTGATATTGATTAAAAAATTGAATATGAAAATATGAATAAATATGAATATTAAAATTGATATTGAATTTTTTTAAGATACATAAATTTTCAACCAAATTCTTGAATTTTCAACTAGAAAAGATTATTATTAAATTAAAAAAATCAATTTTTAACCAAAAAATGTAGTTACATTCGCAGTAAAAAAAAAATAATTCTTGACCAAAAGAGAAATTTTCAACAAAATATATAAATTTTCAAATAAAAAAGAAAATATTTCAACCAAATAGTTGAATTTTTAATTAAAAAGGAAAGATTTTCAATGACAGTTGCAACGAATTCTGAACAAAGTAATTAAATTTTTTATCTGAAAGATGAATTTTGAACCAAGAAATATAATTTTTAAACAAATTAGTTCAACTTTCAAACAAGGAATTTTATTTTTTAACAAAAAAGATGACTTAAAAAAATAGTTGAATTTTCAGCATACTAATTAAATTTTAAATCAAATAGTAAAAATGTTCTCCAAAAGAAATTGATTATTCTGAATCAAAAATATAATACATACTTTACGGTAGCGAGACATGGACTTATCAAGAAAAAGATAAGAGTAAAATTAACGCAATTGACATGAGATTCATGCGCATAATAAGCGGGAAATCCCTAATGGACAAAGTAAGTAACGAGATAATTCTAAAAGAATGTGGTGCAGAAGAGACGCTAGTAGACACATGGGAAAGAAATCGGTTAAGATGGTTCGGACATGTTGAGAGAATGCCAAATGAACGACTAACGAAACAAGTGTATCAAGGTAAAGTAATTGGCAGCGTGCCCAGAGGTAGACCGCGGAAAGAATGTTTAGAATGTGGGAAAGTATGGCGGCAAATAGTTAATAAAAAGAGTGTCAGTAGAGTGAATGACGCCTGAAACAAAGACCTTGGCTATTAATGGACCCAAGTGGGGAATCTTACATAACGACTTCGTGAGGTTCTTCGCTTGCGGTGATTGCTAGAGAGATTGATCAGCAACCTGGGTCGGAGCAGTGTTGCGGAACGAACGTGTTATTTACTTAAATAGCACGAGAATTCTGGATCAATCTGAAAAATCTCTATCCCTTCCACACACTACTCCTTTCCCCTGCCGAGTGAGTCACGCCTACCTCGAAAGGGAAATGGCCTAATGGTGTAATAATAATAATAATAATAATAAAATTAACTTTTATCCAGAAATAGATGGATAAATAGTTCGTAACGTTACCAACAGTGAAGAAGATCGTAGGGTTTTCGGTTTTTTGTCCTTTATTGAACGTGTAAAAAACTAAGTTTCGCCCACTTCACGTAGGGCCTCATCAGGTTTATGGCACTTCCAAATCATAGATAAAAACATCTTTTGATGCGCATGTGTCGATGTTTTTATTTAATTCCATAAATCTGATGAGGCCCTACGCATAGTGAGCGAAACGTAGCTTTTTACAACACGTTCAATAAAGGACCAAAAAACCGAAAAACCTACCATCTTCATTATTAACACAATCTTGGTCGAAAACTATTACATAAATTTGAAGTTATACCAACCATAGTTTCTGGCACGACCCTCTCACTCCTCAAATTGGTAACGTAGATTATGAACGAACGCTTAAGCCCTTCTGCACACCCCTAATTGGTTGATTATACAATTAGATACATTCTTCATAGCTTATTTTTGTTTAAATTTTGTTTTTAATGAAAAAAGTATCAAAAATTCCAAAGTTAAGCTGAACACAAACATAATCCCTAATTTTCTTAAGAAACATTTTTATTTCATCACTTAAAGATTTAAAATAAATGAAGTAAATTCTTTAAAAATCAATTTTTGATTTATAATATATTATTAATGTACAATTAGTTACTTGTACCACTAGAGTTGTTAGTACATAAATCACTGCAGTCTCAAAACCGAAAACGAGAAAAATTGAAAATATAGCAATTACTGTGACGAGAACATTGCCACGGTAGCTTTCTGTTTGACTTTTTAAATATAATTTAAAATGGCTATAAATTAAATATTAATAATATCGTTCAAAAGAAGAATAATTCGCACACGAGCCAAGTTCATTTCAGTTCAAATGCTCTACTACAACTGCAACTGAAACTCCTCACAGAGTGCCATGAGTCATACTAAAGAACCATGTATGGATTTGTTGATAAATATATTATGCGTTTATTATCAATGCCAAGCCATCAATGTTTATAAACTATGGGTAAGGGCTCGAGAAATGCCAGGAATGTACATAATAGAAGTCCGTCATCACATCTATATGATGCATTGAAGATTATGAATTCCAGAGTGCATTATAAACAAAATTGACAATTTTCATTTTACTAAACTAAAGTTTGGGCAAAAGTCGAGGTCTGTCATTTTTACATTCTTATTCCTGAGAATATAATGCAATCGTCCAAATTTTTAATCTCTGGGTTTTAATGGATCTTTACGTTACGGCACTCACAGAATCCGAAAAAACATAAAAGTTCATAGGTGTCTGTCTGTCTATATGTTTATATGTCTATATGTCTATATGTCTATATGCCTATATGTCTATATGTCTATATGTCTATATGTCTATATGCCTGTATGTCTGTATGTATGTATGTCTGTATGTATGATTGTATGTCTGTATGTCTGTATGTATGTCTGTATGTATGTATGTATGTAGGTCTGTATGTCTGTATGTCTGTATGTCGGTATGCCTGTATGCCTGTATGTCTGTATGTCTGTATGTATGTATGTCTGTCTGTATGTATGTATGTCTGTATGTATGTATGTATGTCTGTATGTATATCTGTATGTCTGTATGTATGGTTACTTGAATGTTGTATAGCCACGCTAACTTTTGAAGAATTTGTCCAATCGAGTCCGCATTTGATACACTTCTGAATGTACTCAAAATAAAGGCTAAGTTTGTTAATCAGATATTTCGAACCAACATTTAAAAAATTAAAGCATTTTCAAAATTTTGAAATTTTATAAATTGTTATCAAAGTTTCTTATAGATGGGTAAAATATTTGCAAATTATCTAAATAAAATTTTGTATTTTGATGAAAATTAGAAAAGTCATATACTTTTCAAAAATTTGAAAATCTTCAAAAAATAGAAAAAAATTTTTTTTCATAGTTCCAAAAATTTTTCCTAGATACCAAATAAATTTTTAAACTATTTTAGCCGCATTTTTCGATAAGCCCACATTTATCAAAAAGTGGAGCGTGTATAATCTAACAGTAGAGCACACAGCGCGATTATGGCAATGAGAATGTACACGGAGAAAAACGCAAGGTCTGTTTTTCCATATAAATGTGCAGACAGATCATATTGCAGGGTCGACTATAGGACAGATCTTGGATATGGCTAAAGCGGCTATCTCTAGAAAATAAAAATAAGACGTCTAAATCGACAATCTGAGAAAGACGTCTCGATTGTCTCAAATTGTCTTCTCGGTCATCTGAAGCTGGCTGAACGGATCATTGTGAAGGGTCGGTTTGGAAATCTCAGATGGTCGATTCGATTATCTCAGAATTTTGACGTCGTCATTTCGTACGGGCGATTCGATCATTTTTAAATGGTCGACTTGATTATTTCGAAGTGTCAATATAGATATTCAAGAAAGGAAAATTCGGTTATCACAAAGGGTTGATTCGAAAATCTGAGATGGTGGAAAGGACTATTTATAATAGTCAAATACATATTTTAAAATTATTTTTAACCATTTTTTTGATTCTCTATATCTGAACTGGCATGAGGTGTTACTAAATAAATAGAAGGAAGTCCTTTATCGATTGATTTAGAGTAGGCATTCCGATAATAATCTTAAATTTAAAAATAACTGATGCGTATAAAAATCTTTAAAAATGTAATTAATAA
>NC_046659.1:90685369-90694286 GCF_010883055.1 Belonocnema kinseyi | reverse complement strand
AGGATTAAACAACCACAACAGGGTCCTATTAGGATCAGGAAAAATAAAATGTGAACATTATTTTGCAATATCTGAATAAGCAGTGCCAAACCAAGGTACACAAAAAAAGAAATTGTAATAGGAATTTGATATAATAGTTTTTAACATATAATGTACAAAATTTCGCATTGTGGTCTGTGCACAAATATGGAGGGTAATGTAAAGATCGAGCGCGGAGCACGAGATAAATATATTATCAAGCGCGAGAAGGAACAGTCGCGCGCCCAGCGCGCTACGAGAATGTGCCCGCCAAGCTGGCAGATTTTTTTGATTGTCGCTCGCTCACAAAATCTCTGAATTTTTTAATAAAAAGCATTTAAAAGCTTTTAAAAGCTCGAATCAAGGGGTTTTAGCGTTTGTAATCGGTATGAAATCAACTGTAACAAGCATAACACTTTGTGGCATGATCTGAAATCAGTCATATTTCAGTGGATCTTTTGAAAAAGATCCGATCTTTTGAAATAAGCGAAAATCAAGTGAAATCAGCCGAAATCTCTGAAACTACTCCTAAATCGTGAGCGAGTCAGTATAGATGTGATTATGAGTTCTGAGGCCAATATGAGGCATAGGCCCTTACTACTCATTATAACACTGTAATAAGTACAAAGAATGGCCATGATTGATTTTAGAACATTTTTGTTTGAAAAGTGTGTCAAAAGTAAATTTTATTTCAAAATTAACATCTGATTCGGTTTTCACGTGCAAAAAAAACCTTTCAGTACCCATTTTCAAGAGAAAAAAAATGACAGAGAACAATTTGAATTTTTAACGTAAAGTAAACTGTTGATTTCAGCAAATTTTTGTAAGGGAAATGTATTACAACTTCATTTTATCTCAAAATAAAGATCAGATTAGGTTTTCTCATGCCAAAAAACCACCCAAAACACATTTTCGAGCATGGAGAATCAACAGAGAAGGAAATTAAAATTCCTGCCAAAATGGAATTGTATGGAATATTTTGGGAATATTCGAAATTTTAAAATGTTCATATAAACGTCAGTTGACAGGTGACCCAATATTTTCATATGCTCCCCTTTTCCAACACCCCAATTTTTTCGGGACGACTAGGCGCAGTTTTTGATAAGTGGAATCTAATAAAATTCCTCATTAAAGTTTCATGATTTATTTCTGTGACATTTTAAATTATTTTTTTTATTTAATAAGAAAATTGGAAGAAAAAAGAAAATTTGTTTTTGAAGTGTAACTTTTTTTGAACAGATACTTGGAATTATTCAAAAATACATAGAATACATAAAGTAACTATCCCGAAAAGATATTCCATAGCATCGCAAATGTTAACAAATGTGTTGAATTTTTTATAAACAAATAAGTAAATTAAAATGATTTTGTGGTGATTGGTGGCGATTCGTTATATGATTTGCACTAAATTTCGATAATTTATGGAAAAAATGAAATTATTTGCTGGCAGTGAAATATAAGTATCATATTTGGTCACTTAATTGAAATTGATAACTGTTTAAACAATCTTAATTAAAAATGCACTATTTAGCTATTTTTGGACGTACAAACTTGGTTTTTTCAACGCAATCAATTGTAGATATAACTTCTAAATTCTATAGGATATTTCGATGAAAAGCACTTGTCATTGTCAACAAAAATGGTTTATTATTTAGCAACGACTTCTTGCTGTTAATCGTTCACATTTGATCATTATTAATTAAAGCTTAATTAACAAATGCATCATTTGGCTAATTTTTAGATTTTAAATCAACTGTTAATAACAAATTTGTTTACTTTTCTTAGACCCACAAAAAACAATCCACTATTGCTATTTTTATTATTAAAACAGACCCACAAAAAAATAAAAGTTGTCTGCACGAGAGAAGCGACTAGGCTACTCTTATGGATTTTGAGTCGCTAAATCCGAATCTGGCCTCATAATTTCTACTACACGTCTCAGTTTTCCCCTAGTCGCAGAAAATGGGAAAACCTAGAGACATTTTGAACATTATTTTGATAATACCATCATATGCCAAAATAGACTGATCGATGTTATATTCTTGAGTGTGACGACTTATAGAGACTTAATTTGTACACAGAAATTCTCTAGTGTGCCTTCTGTTTCCCCTAGCTTTGGTAATTCTAGGAAAATTGAAGGTCTTTCTCATATAATATAGATTTAAACGGGGGGGAAAACAACAAAAATGCCATGTCTTTTACAGATTTTCGTGCTAAATCTAAATTTGAACACAAAATTTTTCGGACTTGTTCCATTTTCTCTTTAGATGCAAAATGTAGGGAAAAGCCTAGAGATTTGCTGGCCCCATAGGCCCACCAAAAAAAATGGTCTGCACGGGCCAACTGACTGATTTCGCACATAAAACTGTAAAGGATGTGAGGTTTTCTGTTATTTTTCCCCATATAAATCTATATAATTTGAGAAAGAATTTCAATTTCCCTAGAATTACCCAAGCTAGGGGAAACAGAAGGCACACTAGAGAATTTCTGTGTATAAAAATTAAATCTCTACAAGTCGTCACAATTAAGAATATAACAGTCTATTTTCGCGTATGATGGTATTATCAGGCCATCAGCGTAACCTAGTCACTTATCTTGTACAGACACATTTGTTTTGGCCTGTGTGACCAGAAAATCTCTAGGTGTTTCCCTACTTTTCTCATCTAGGGGAAAACTGAGACGTGTAGGAGAAATTTTGAGGCCAGATTTGGATTCAGCGGCTCAAAATCCATCAGGGTAGCCTAGTCACTTGTCTCGTGCATACAACTTTTTTTGTGGGCCGGTCTAATTTAATGAACGTAGTCGTACACAGTATATTATTATATAATATACGATTTAATAAGTACTTAGGATTCTTCAATAAATCATGACTCGTTATCAATTTATATATCATTATTTTATATTTTGGCACCTAGAGTGGGGGCGGGGGTCCCTTAATGTCATTTACATTTAAGCGGTAAGGAGTCACTCCACTCTGAGGGCCAGAAAGCTTTTAACGGTTCTTTGATCCAGATCCACAATTATTGTAAAGTAATTTTCATTATATTACACCAGATAAAAATAAATTTCTAATTTGCATACGCATTAGACAAGAAAAATTTGTTTATAACATTTTTAATAACACTAACAATAGTGGATGGTTTTCGTAGTGTGTAAAAAAGTTTAAAATTTTGTTATTAATATTTGTTAAGTAATTTGCTGGTAATTCCTTGAAAAAAGCCCAGTTTTATTTATAAATACATAACATAATAAAAATTAATTTAAATATTTGTTCTAACAAATAGTTATTGTTTACTGTATTCGAGATATCCTTAAAAATTTAGAAGTTAGTCATTCAAAGTTAATTACATCGAATGAACCAAGTTTGCATGGCTAAAAATAGTCAAATAACGCATTTGTTAATTAGTATTGTTTAAACAATTATCCATTTTTATTGGATGAGTAATATGATACTTAGGTTTCATTGCCATTTATCAAGTAATGTATGATCGAGTCCGTATAGAAAAAAATTGATTCCATCATAAATATTTTACATGCATGATTATTTATCAAATTTATTTATAAAGTACAAAATTATTTATTAAGTATCAATCATTTATTCAAGTGAGAAACACTTTGTGTCCATAAATTGTTGAAATTTAGTGCGGATAAAGTAACGAATCCAATCTCCACGAAACAATTTTCATTCACTTGTTCGTTTATAACAAATTCAGTTCTTTTTTAACACTTTAGTTACTATTAAGCATCTTTTTTGAATAGTTGCTACATGAATTCTGGATATTGTTGAATGAATCGAAGTATTTTTTTAGAAAAAGGTACACCTCAAAAATCAATATTTCTTTTTAAAATTAACAATAATCGATATAAATAATTCATTTTTAAATACAAATAATTTAATATTTTTCAAAAATCTATCGTGAACGTTTCATGTGGAATCTTATTAGACTGAATTTAAAAAAAGTTCAGAACGGATAACAATTGCTTTCTGAGAATTAATTTTTTCATAGAAATTTTTTTTTACTCATTTTGCGGGACCTCAATATAAAAAAATTCGGAATCAATTAAATCTGAACTTTGCAGTTTAGTTTAAGATTCGAAAAACAGTTTAAATATAACATTGTTTAATTGTGCACGCATTACTGAATTGGTAGCACTTTGGAAAAAAAGTAAAATGACCTGGAAAAACTCAGAATGGTTAATTTTACGGTAATAGCAGTAAATGGTAATATCATTACGAACAAATTAAAAAAAAAAAAAAAGATTTAATTTCTCACTATTGGGAAAAAGATGGCAAATAATTAAATTTTCAATTTATGTGCATGTTTTTAAAAAATAAATACTATTTATTTATTTATTGAAAAAACACAATAATAAAATATTTTTATCAAAGAAATTTTATTTTTGATCTTTGATGATTTAAAAATTGTGGTTTGAATTTAAAATAACAATAATTATTCTATAAAAAATGATGTTAAAAAATAAATTTTAAAACGGCCATCCATATACAACAAGGGCAGTTTAGGGGGTGGAGGGGTATATATTTTCAAAAAATATGTCCACGTTGAAAGAGTGAAAGGGGGGGGGGGGTTGTTGTTGAAATAACAAAGCTGTCCATTAGGTTTGAAAAGTGGGAAAACTTGTCCACGTGGTATATGGATGACCCCAAAACACGTGCGTCTCAAATGAAAACAAAATTCTTCCTAAATTTTCTCTGAACTTGATACCATATTATTTTTAATTATTTTTGTATTAAATCTAAACAATAATTTTCATAAACTAAATAAAAAAATAAATCATGTTTATTAAAGAATAAAATTTGGAATTGCTCAAATTTTGGAAGTTTATAATTCGTAAATTTTTTGTTAGGATATTATCAGGGATTTTTAAAATTCGGGAATTATAGAGCGTCCGGAATTTGATTTTTTGGATTTTTCAGTCTATTTAAATTTTAAAATTGACAAATATCCAAAACAAACATTTATTTTAGTCTATTTTTCCGAATTCTGTGTTTGTTGTTTGAAATTTAAGAAATGTATGTACGTGTTTCCTTAGTTTATTAAAATAGCATCAAACAATAAAAAAAGAAAAACATTTTTTTTCAACTTTAGGTACTTATAAACTAACAGAATTGCATTTTTGTAGTTTTATAAATTTGATATTTTTACAATATTTCGTCTTACTTTTTTCCATGTAAGGTTATTTACTTCCATAAACTTTACCCAAAAGAAATTTTTTAAAACTACTTCCATATACAACATATTTAACGAATTTTTCAATGGTCTGGCCCAATGGTGAGAAATTTCTTTACAATTTTGTTCGTAATACCGCAAAGAAACTTTTCGGTGCTATTAGCAATGAATCTAATCATTTTGTCTTTTCGGCCCGTCCTACCTAATAGCTTTCAAAAGCAGCAAATAATTTTGTATTTCGCTAAGTTTTGAATATTATTCTCCACATATATGAATATGTTCATAGCAAACTTTATTTGCGTTTTAACCTTTGACCTCTACCCAAATTGGCCTCTTTCCCAACTCTGTCCACTTATAATTTCAATAAATATGGAAATCACAACAATTGAGCCCAAGGCGCTAATCATGGGCAAATGCTATCACAGGTGTATAATTTAAAGGTGTCAATTAGGTGTAATTGACTGGTTTCTTTGGGGATATTGTTGGTACTTACATCAACGCAACCGCATATTAAGAATCTTATTTCCAGACATTTACTAAGCTTTCGAGCTTATTTTTTCCGTTCATCAATTTTTTTTTAAATTTTGCAAGCTTTGATTAAATCAATTTGCAATTAATTATAACATAAATGTGGTGCTATTGTTTAATTTCGAAAACAAAAAATGTGGTGGTTAAAAAAAAAAAAAGAATGAACAATTCAAGCGGTCAAATTTAGGAAGTAATTAAAAATAAACGTTGAATCATATAATACATTTCTGATATCATAATTTTGAAATTATGACAATAAAAAATTAATTTAATTTCTTGGTGTGCACATTTGAGACAAATTTAAATATTTATAATGACTTAATAAAACACATACCGTTTTGAATGAAGAAAAAATATAAAGTAGTTCATTGTAGATTGTTTATAAATGAAACCGCACTAAATGTACGAGAAAAACTGTTTCTGGCAGCATGGATCAGAGAATACTGAAATAGGCAGTGGTTTGGGTTGTTTTCTCGAAACGGGCCATGTGTCATGGAAATAGTGGGAGCAGTTTTTTTACATAGAGATTAAAGTAGGAAAATGGAAGTTTGAAGGATCTGAATATTCTGAACTCTGGACAATCAAGGGAGAGGGCCATAAAAATGAAAACGAGCGTTTCTTTAGTAGGGCCGAAAAGTGATAAATTATGTGTTTGGGAGTGAAACAAAAGAATTAACGCGGAATAGAAGAACGAACCGGGAAACACATTTATAGCTATTGAAAATATAAATTTTGAAAGTTTTTAAACAAATAAAACAAAATTCTCAACCTTTCTAGGAAAATTTAAGATGACTTTTTATTTTTTTAAAAATAATTTTAACAGAATACTTGAAAAGAATTTAAAAAATTTGGAATATTTTCAAAAAATAATCTGGAAGATTTGAAGTAAATTAATTTTGAAACTGAAATTTTAAATACATACATTTTTGTTTGTTTTTTTAGTTGAAAATGCATGCATTTTATTTTAAAAATCGCATTTTTCTGTAGAAAATTAATGCTCATGTTTGGAAATTTATATTTCTGGACGAAAATTCGATTACACGGTTGAAAATGATTTTTTCGAATTCAGATTTTCGGATTAAAAATGTAACTGTTTGGTAATAATTCAACTATTCTGTTGAAAATTCGTTTTTTTGTATTTATTTAACTCTTTTTAAATAAAAAATAAAATCTTGTTTATTGAAATATCGACTGTTACATGTTTTGTTCAGAATCCATGTTTTTTCTTCGAAAATTCAACTATACTTGGTTTCAAGTTTAGCTATTAACAATTAATTTTTGTAATGAAGACTTATCTTTTTATGGCAGAGAATTCATCTGTTTGGTAAAAGTTTGATTTTTTTGTTCAAAATGCAACTGGTTGAAAATTCGTCTTCATTTGACGATTTCAAAACGATTTCGAAAATCATTTCCTAATCTTTCAGTAAAGAATATATATATATATAAGATTTCAATGTAAAAATGTTAAATGTTGCATGATTAAAAAATTTTAGAAGACATTCAAATTAAGTTAAAAAGACACTTAGAAGTTTTGAAAAGATTCAAAAATTTGTAAAGATTAAAAAAAATCAAAATAATAAAATATTAGAAAACAAATTTGAATAATAAGTTAATATATATGTTAACTAATTTTTTTTATTCTGACATTTAAGTATGAGACATAATTGTTAAATGAATAATTTTACAAGCTGCTATTAATGTCTAAGCATATGAATGATGGATATTATGTTAGCTCTTTAAAGTCTCCGAAACCTTGTACGAGTATTTCAATAAGGGGTAACCTTATTGAAAAAACGTCATCCAGGCAAATGTTGTTGGGTTTTTTAAAACTTAAGATCTACTTATTATATTAAGGATATCTTTTTTCCCCTTATTCTTATCCCTTAAACATCTAAAATCGATAATTTTGACCAATTTACACAGTTTCCTATTTTTTTAAAAAGGTTACAATTGACTTTTGTAAGAATCATAAACACAATATAAATTCATAAGCATTAGAAAACAAGACGCCTTCAAAGAAAAAACAAATTTTTAACTAAAATGATCAATCTTCAAACAATAAAATTAATTTTTAACATAAAAGTTCAACTTTTAACAAGGCAATTGAATTTGAAACCAAAAAATATGAATACTTAAAAAAAATCTTAGGTGTGGATTTATTAACAAAACTATTGAATTTTCAAGCCAAAAACGAAATTTCCACAAAACAGTTGAATTTTCGACCAAAAAGTAGTTTTTTAAAAATCAAAATTGTTCAATTTTGAACCAAATAATTAAATTTTTATCCAAGTCATAAAATTTGTATCTAAAGAGATGAATTCTCGACTAAACAGTTGCATTTTTAAACAAAAAAATGAAATTTCTACCAAAAGAGATGAATTTTCTATAAAACAGTTGAATTATGAACCCATAAATAATGGTACTTTATAGCCAATTAGTTGAGTTAACTAAAGAAAACAAAATAAGTAGTTGAATTTTCAAACAAAAAATATTTTTCAATCAAGAAATTAAATTTCCAACAAAAAGTTTATTATCTACCAAATTGTTGAAGTTTTTATAAAAATAGTTGAACTTTAAACCAAAAAGGTTTTCTTTTTAACAGAATTGTTGATGTTTCAACAAAATAATTCAATTTTCAATCAGATAATAAAATTGTTAAGGCCATGTGACGAGTGGGTCACGTGACCAGATTCCTACCTTACCGCCACCTTTCTTATTTCTCAACTTATTTTTACACGAAGCGCCACATCGAGATGAAAATTTGGGATAATAAAAAAGAAGCACTAAGAAAGGTGGATCTGGTCCTAAACTTTAATAATTATAAAAAAAGCAAAAAAAATTATTTACAACAAAAAACTTTTTCATAATTATACAACTTTAGGGCCAGACCCTCCATTTTTAGTGCTGCTGGTTAAATATCCCAAATTTTCAATTCGATGGGGCATTTCGTGTGAATATAAGTTGGGAAATAAAAAAAATTGGCGTATAGGGTAGGACCCTGGTCACGTGACCCACTCATCACATTGCCTTAAACAAAAAAGATTTTCAACCGAAAAAATAATAGTGTATTTTTCAAACAAAACACAGGGTTCTCTACTATAAAGAACAATACACTAGAAAAAAATCTATAAGAATAAGGAATCAAAATCTGTCTCTACACTCAACTCCCTATATAAGACCCC
>NC_046659.1:90679856-90685341 GCF_010883055.1 Belonocnema kinseyi | reverse complement strand
CCCCCCCCCCCCCAGATTTAAGATATTCTTAGAACTGATGGCCGTCGCACTTTCAGCGCGTAAGTTACATCGGGTTGCGTCAAGCGTCCAAATACAACAAAAATGATGCATGTGGTCCTGCCAGTTTACGTTTGAATTCCCCCGATTTAGGGTCAAGGTCAAAACAAAACATGACTGAAACCGCTCTTACCCGTTAACCGTAGTGGGGGGGGGGGGTCAATTTGACCCAGGCCGAAATTTCAAATCGGTGCCATTTGCGAACTAAGCAAGAACACGGGTCCTTACCCCCATCTAAAAAATTGTACTCGATAGAAGCCTCACGCATAGTTTCGAGTCACTTGTATTTTTCAGTTAACTGTAGGGTGCAGTCAAAGTGCAGTTTGGGTCGATTTGGCCTCCCCCTACAGTTTACGTATATATTGCGACAGATGACACTTGAGGTAAATTTACTATTTTTCCTTTTTTTCTGTACCAGCAAGAGTAAGGTGAATGCACTTATTACTTCTTATAAGTTAAAGTATAAAAATTAATTATTTATTACATTTCAATCAAGTTCGGACGATAATAGGAGCACGTACGATAATATGTGCATTTACCATACGATTTCACTTTATATTATTTGAATTAAAAAATCATGGTCCTCTGTGTACATATTTAGATAAAAAAAGAATTTTTTTTACTAAATAAATGGTTTTGCATATAACATTGTGTATATTTCTATCAAAACCTAAATTCACGCTTAAAATAATACATGAGTTCATGTTAAAAATTAAGGGTTTCAATTCCGTTAAAATTTCTTGCAACATTTTTCCATTGAAAGACACTCTCTTTTCCTTTAATTTCGTTGTTAAAAGTTCAATTTAGTTCAATTGTCTCTGAGTTATGAATTTTTGAAAAAAAATAATATTTTTTCCTACGAGTTTATTTGTTTATTGTTAATTATATTAACAATAATTTTAAAAAACACATATTGCAAAATTGTGCCGTTAAGTAGAGGGTTCAAACAAGAACCATGAATTTTTTCAGATTTTTAGGAACACGTTTTTGATTTTTTTTAAGCAAGTGGTCAAATCGACCCCCCCCCCCCCTACGGTTAAGTGGTGCAAAAAAAGGCCTACGGTTAACGAATTATATCGAGAGTTGAGTGTACTAATAAAAACACATTTAAAAAGAATCAAACATGAACATTCTAAAATTCTGTTGTATATCTGTTTTTGAATCTTTAATCTTCTTGAATTCTTTCCTGACATATAAATATCAGTAGAAGGTGCTGTAGTTTGCAATCGACTTTTAAAAGTTAGCGAAAAAAGATGTATTAAACAAAAATATGTCTAGAAAAGTGGCGAAAGAAAAGGCGTTACTGTTAGAGGATACTTTCGTTAAATATTCACGAAAAACTGAACATCTGTTATCTCTGAAAAGGTTATCGAAATAATGTTATTAATTTATTAATTGAATGAAAATAAGCTTTTGTCATGAAAATTTTTTGCAATTTGAAAACACAACAACATGTATTTATAGAATGCAATATATACTTCAATGAGTTTACGCGGTCTTCAAATCTAATTGAAATTAATTCGATTAAGTTCATATGCGCCCGCATTGCAGTGAGTTTATAATACGACTCTCAAAAGCTTTTCATGAAACATTAAATATAGTTTCAGACGAATAAAGCATCTGCTTGACGATTAAAATCATTTTTCAGGTCCAAGTGCTAGAATTACAATTCTTTGAACGAAATATATCTATGAGGGGAAATATATAGTTTTATAATAATTCAGGCCTGGGACTCACATCACAGATAAAAAATAGTGTAAACAATGTGACACATTTGAAAAAATGATCAAGTATTAAATTTATGTGTTTTTTCCCTGTCTCCGTCTTTTTCTCATTTTTTCACTTAAGTACAAACTGAATTAACAGAAACCAATAACAAAATCTATCTAATTTGAGTTGTAACTTTATTAATTTTAGTTAAAAAATCTGCTTACATTTCTGGTTAAACATTCATTTTTTTTTGTTTTTGGTTACGAAATATTCCGTTATAATAGTCAAAACCTAGAAATTTTATTATTTTATTATTTTATTAGTCGTAATTATCGGTTGAAAATTCAACTTTCTTGTTGAAAATTAAACATTTGATTATAATTTTTTTCTTTCTTGACCACTTTTTTCTATTAAAAAATTAATCTCTGTCGGTTGAAAATTAACTTTTCTGATGAAAGTACTACTGTTTTGTAGAAAATTCGTATTTTCCGCTAGAAAATGGTTACCAACATTGGTAACTAGTACCAAATTTAACTATTTGGTTCAAAACTATCTTTTTTGTTGAAAATTTTACAGTTTTGTAGAAAATTCTAATTTTCGGATAGAAAATGGTTACTAAAATTGGTAGCTGGTACTAAATTTAAATACATTCAGTTAAAAATTGATGTATTTGATTGAAAATTAGTCTTTTCTGGCAGAACATTATTCTTTTGGATGGAAAATTTAACAGCTTAACTATTAATTGAACTTTTTCTTAAAAATTCAAATGATAATTTGAAAATTAATTTTATGTCTGAACATTCATATTCTGGGTTAAAAATTCATAACTGCTGTTTTTTAGAAAGTTCCTCTTTTTGGCTTGAAATTTTAGCAATTTGGTACTAAATGAAATTGCTTTATAGAAAATTAATTTTGTAAAAAAAAAACAACCTTCTTGTAGAAAATTTAACTATTTGATTACAAATTCGTATATTTCGTTGCAAATTCGTTCTTTCTAACAGAAAATTAATCTTCTTGGTTAAACATTCGAATATTGACTTAAAAATTTATCTTTTTTGTAGAAAGCTCATCTTTCTAAAAGCAAGTTTAATAATTTGCTTGAAAATTTATGTATGTACTTTAACTAGTTTGTTGAAAATAAGTTTTTGTTAGAAAATTTATACTTTTGGGTTGAAAATTCAACCGTTTTGTAGAAAATTGATCTTTATGGTAAAAAATTAATTTTTCTTGGTAAAAAGTTTAACAAATTGTTTCGAAACTAATCTATTTTAATTAAAATTCGTCTTTTCTGGTAGAAAGTAAATTTTTGGTAGAAAATTAAAAAATTTGGTTGAAACTTTATGTATTTTGTTGAAAATTCCTGTTTTTGATAGAAAATTATTCTTCTGTCTTAAAAATTTTATATTTCGGTTAGGAATTTAACTGTTTTTTCGAAAGCTCATCTTGATGTTTAAAAATGGAACTCTTTAGTTGAAAAACATTTTGTTTTGATTTAGGATTCAAGTATTTTGTTGGAAATTCGCCCTTTTTGGGTCAATTCAACGATTTTTGATTAAAAATGAAAAACTTGTCTTGCCTTGTACCAAGTTTCGTTTTCCTCTGTGATAAGCCGTTGTTCTCGTAAGTTCATGACATTTATTAATTAGAATGCACATTTCTATCAGAGTGGCATATTTAACAGATCAAGAAGACCGGGAAACAATGATAGCGAGATATGTACTTTAGATTTTCTCTGAATGCCAAGACAATATTTGAACCAAAATAAATGCTGTTTACGAAGATGTATATCCACGAAAAGATAACGTTTGAAAATTTGTTTAAGGAGTCGAATATATCCCCCCAATGCTAACAGGAATGTTCAATTGAATTTGTAAAGCATTATAATAATCTCATAGTGATCGATTGGAATGTGCTTATTTTAGAGCTATAGGGGTGTCTAAAAAATTAAAACACTAATAAGGCAATTTTTTTAATGTCTGAAAATTTTAACAAAGAAAAAATGTGTGAATTATATGAAGTATTCGCAACACGTGGAGTTAACAATGGGCAATGTGTGAAAATTATCCGTTAATAGGATTGCCACGTTATTGGAAAAACCTTGGCCTTCAAGGTCTTGGTGAAGAAAATGGCATACCAAATTAGAAAAAATGGTCTGTTTTTTGTTGTTGAAAATATTAGAGTTTTTCTTATGGCGTAAAATTTTCGATCTTAACTCTGTTGAGGCCGAAACTGTAAAGTCACTATAAAAAAATCGGCATGTATGTAGAATGAACTATGATAATTAATTAAGGGCGAAGTGTAAAATGCTAATTCCAGACAATAAAATACCCTGGGGGTTAATTATCTTCTTTGTTTCATAAGAAAACAACTGCATTTTTCCCTTGATTTATTTCAAAATTATTGATTTTATTGACAATTTTTTAAAATAAACATAGGAGATCCCTATGAAATTTTTTTTGTTCTATTCAGATTTTGCATTAAAAAACCCATTTAGAGATAAATTTAAAAGCATAAAAAAGAGAACAGTTTTTATATTTTTTTAAATCAGTGGACATTTTATATTTTATTTACTAGTGGACTCCATGAAAAATAGAAATCACCATTCTCGACCCTTAACAACCTAACTGGGTAGTTTTTATTGGATACTTTTGGTTTGTTATCCAATATTTCAAAACAATTATTAAAAAAATAATTAATAACATTTCTTTAACCCTGGTGGAAAATCTTTTACAAATAAGTACGAAAAAAACATAACTATTTTTACAGAAAAATACACGTACATACAATTAATTGTGATAAAAAATTACGGGAAATTAGTACACTTTTGTCTATTATTCGGACGAATTTTGTACATTTTTTTATATTGTTGTATTTAAAATATTTAGAACACTGTAAGCGGAGATGATATTGCGTTAAACTGTGCATTGTGCATTGTGTGATTGCTGCTACAAAAAATCTTTTAAGTTTAAACCATAAAATATTAAAATACAATAATATCTACAAAATTAAATAAAGTTGAGTTTTAACTAAAAAATAAAGAAGAGAGAGCGAGGTGTTTGGTTGCCTCTTTTATTTTTTCTACCTCTTTTTTCATTTGTTATATAACTGTCTCTAATGAGCCGATTACAATATTGTTTAGAAACATATTTCGCTCATTTTAACTTCTTTTGTGCAATTATGTTACACAAATTGAATTTCTTGATTATATGTTTTTTTAAACTGATTGGTTTAAAATTCTTCTTTTTTAACCTTCTTGAGCAGTCTTTTTAATACAATTTCACTTTTTTAAATTCATCTCAACAGAAATATTAAACAAAACTTTTTTCCACTTCATAGGCTCTTGTATTTAAATTTTGTTATCCCAGGTAGAAAAAACAAATAAATATTTTGATGTAGAAAATCAAAATTTTCGTATTTTATTTTTATATATTTTAATTGCAATAAAGATCAAAGATATATTATAACAAAGTACAATAATGTACCAAATTTGTCTGAATAATAGACAAAAATTCTACTTTCCTGTAACTTCTCTTGTAATGTACTGCCCTTAGTTTTAGTTTCCAGGAGAAATGTTTGCAATTTTCTAACTATTTTTATTTCAAAATAAACAAAACTAATACAAATTTGGATACATTTTAAAGAATCAATCAGAAACTAACGAATTACACCAAATTCTCGCTTTCAGTCAAATGTCGGGGGTTGCCTTCAAATGGTTCTG
>NC_046659.1:90672798-90679756 GCF_010883055.1 Belonocnema kinseyi | reverse complement strand
TCGCTCTACGGAAACTGCGTGAGCCAGCAGTTCTAGGAAGGCTGAGAACAGGGTGACAGAAAGGGAGAGTTTGGTGTAAAGTTTTCAAGGGTCGAAAATGATGATACATATTTTATATAGAGTCTACTAGTAATTAAAAATAAAATTGCCCACTAATTATGAAAAATATCAAAAACTTTGTTTGACTTTTTCCCCCTTTTTCGATGTTTCTCGAAAGAGGTTGTTTCTATTTAAAAAGAAATTAATTCACGGAATAAAAAACGTGTACTTCATAGAGATTTATAAATTTATATTTTAATATTTTCAAAATGTGTTTTTTAACTTTTGAAGGTAATGCAAAATCCAATTTAAAAAAAAAGAGTTAAAATTTAGTGTTAAGCTACTGACTTTCTGATTCGATACAAAAAGTGTTTGAATAATAAATAGTATTAAGTTTTGAGAAAAAAGGTGAATTTTGTTTTAGCTGGAAGGACAAGTTTTCTTAAATTCGTACGGTGATAAAAAATTCAATTTTTAATGTAAAAAAAAGTGAGATCTTACATCTTAGCTACTGAGTTGCTGAATCGATCCAGCAAAAGTTTGAATTAAAAATCCCAGGCGGAAAAAATATATACAGTTTATATATAGTGTAAAGTATTATATATAATATTCATTTGTTACGATGCAAAAAATATATTAAAAAAATGAATATTATATATGATACTTCACGAGCGCGTGAAAGTCTTTGCAATAAACCCGCCCGCCAAACCCGGCCCCGGTTGGGAGGCATTTTATGCTCTTCCAGGGCTTGCCAGATCCGGGCCCGATCAGAGCCAAGGGAAATTGTCCACAAATTTGTTGAATTTTCATCGATAAAACTTTTGCAACCTTTTTGCTGATGGATGATGCTGCAGCATATATCGATTTCAGCTTCTCATCATACCATAATATTATGTCGGTTGAATTTACAAACACTTGCCTTTACAATCATAAAAAAGTGAGTCTTATCGCGAAGCCATCACCTGTACAAGTTTTGAAACGAGATATATTGAAATAAACGCAAGTTGCACGCGTTCTGTCTATTTTTCTGTGTCGTCAAATGTAAGGCACAATGCACATACTACTTGAAGGTATAATAAGTAGTAGCTCACTATCACTATAATTGCAAGCATTACCACCAACAATTACGTGTTTGAAGAATGACCTCACTCGGTATCTTTCAAAGGTTTTCTCCTATCGGTCAAATTTGCAATTCCGCGCCATAGCCTTTCAAATTACATATATGTATGTCCTTGTTTATATATTTAATTTTCCTATTCAGCACACACATTTATATCTTTTTATGGTAGTTATTAAGGGCTCAGATCGACTAGAAAATTGCAACAACAAAAACCGCATGGAATATCAAATAAATAAATTTTGAAGTTAGAATATTTTGTTAATAATATGCGTGAAAAAAACTTCGGGCTGTAAGGTATTCTTAATGTAATATCTGGAACACAAAAAATTGGAACTTATAAAGAAAGACCTTATTTTTTCGACTTCTTCCAGGCTATTTATTCAGTAGTAATTACATAAAGTTTCGGAATCAGATCGAATCCCTAATCAGATTAAGTTTTACATTTATTTACATTATTCTTAAATTTCGTGAAATTCTGAATAAATAAACTAGAAGAAGTAAAAAAAAAAGGTTTTTCCATATAAATTTTAGTTTTTAACAATAGTTATTCATCCCGAAGGATTCCGAATCTGATTTTAAAATAATATTTCTAAGAATATTTAATACTAAACTGATAAACTTGTCAACGCAGATTTTTTTCAAATGAGAGAAGTTTATAGTTAAAGTTTATAGAAGTTTATCCACTTTTTAATAATTCTGAACACACAGCCAAAATGCTCTTAAATAGGGGAATAATGGAGGAATACATCACAGAAAAAACTAAGAATAAAATTTGTTGCAGGTAATTTTTTAGAGCGATAAAGTTTTGCTTAGCCAACTTCGGGTCTTTCAAAAAAACATGTTTTTTTCATGAAAAAACAAAAGAAATTTTAACCCATATTTGTGTAAAGTTTATCCTGTGAAGTTAATTTTTGTTGCAGAGAATCTTTCGTCGGAATTTGATGTAAAGTTTATCTTCTGCTTTTCTGTGATTCTTATAAATTTAATGAAATTGTAAATTAAAAACTTGATTTTAGTGGAATGCTTAACCAAATAGTTCAGATTTCAACCTACAAAGATGAATTTTGAACAATAATGTCAAATTTTCAACTAAAAATAATTCAACACCAACAAACAACAATTTTATTTGTAACCAAATAATTGAATCTTCAGTTGAATCTCACATTAACTTTGAACTTCAGGAAAATTTATTTTGAACATTTTAAACAAAAAAAGTCTTAAATATCTTTAAACAAGAAATATGAGTTTTCAACCAAAAAGATCACTTTTTCACCAAACAGGATAAATTTTCAATCTATAAGGAGGAATTTTCTATCCAAAAAGAGAAATTTTCAACAAATCAGATGAAGTTTCAAATAAAAAAGATTAAACTTAAACCAAATAGTTGAATATTTAAGCCAAAAAGACGAATTTTCAACAACAAAAATTATTTTCAAAGAAGGAAATAGTTGAATTTTTATACCAAAAAGTCGAGTTTTTTTATAAGACAGTTAAATTTTCAACAGAGAAGTTGATTTTCAACCAAAAACATGAAGTTTTAAAGAAAAAGAATGTATTTTTAACCAAAAATAGTTTGATTTTCACATTTTGCTCTACTCTTTCAGTTCGCATTTATACGAAAAAACTAGAAAAAGGGAAAGGGGAAGTTTCTTAAAAAACAGGGGAAAGAGAGGAATTTTTAAAAAAGGGGGAATAAGGGAAAGATTGTGAATACTGTAATTAAATTTGAATTTAATCGATTTTAAAAATGTTAGAATTAAAAATGTCCAGCAATTTGCAATTTGGAAAAATGAAAATTTTGAAAACGGATTCACCCAATTATAAATTGCTCTATTTCAAACGCAATAACAAATTTTGTAAGTATAAAATTTTAATGAGAAATTATTCCATTGCTGATGTTCTCCATTAAAATGTTACCATTTGTTAGAGTTTTGAATTTAAATTTGAAAAGTTTCATTGTCATTCAAATTGAAACTAAGTATAGCGAACTTCTGAGAAAATTGGAAACGAAGTCGAATCGTCGCATTTTTTCAAAAAATCGAAAGAAGTAGCACGATCTGCGCCCTGTTATTGCCTCAGTTATCGTCCAACTTTTTTTAATTCTTCAACTGCTTTTCTGTATTCATATCTCGAATCTGAGAATTCCTTAATCTTGATCAGCATAAAGAACCTTAATATAGTCTCAAAACTATGACAAAGCCACTATTCAGGGAATTTGGTTTGTTTTAAAATGCAGGCTAAAAATAATTCATCTCTGCGTGAATGAGAGTGCGAATAATGGTGATTCTTATTTCCTTTGCAGCACGTACGTGTCATTGCAGACATTTTCATTTATAAACATAGTCTATATTTTTCAATAAAAAATCTTACGGGCTTAATTTATATAATGTCAAAAACAGCCAATCTATTAAAATAAGCATGTAAAAAAAGATTATAACTTTTTGTCTTGTGACAAGCAAAGAAGAGGATTATTTTGAGAAAAAAATGGAAAAAATGGCATTTGCGTAGTGTGTTAAAAAACGAAGATATATGGAATAAAGCACAAGTGAATGGCTAAAGTCTTGACAGGTGATCAATACTCTCGGCGAGGGAGGTACAGTTTGAGGTTGTTAACTACAATTCCTACCTTACAACAGCATGCCTAGCGAAGGGTTCATTCCTCCCCGTTTGTTTTCAGAAAATCTATTTTATTTCATTATGTTAATGTTGTTTAAGTATAGTCGCTTCAAACTTCAATTAAATTATGTAGAAACTCAATAAAGTGTATGAAAATACTTTAAATAATAAAAAAAATGTAGCAGTCACTAGCATTTTTTATAAACAATTGAAAATACTACATTCGTTTTTTTCTCCTCTTGGATAATTAACCTTATTACTTCAGTTCTAACATTTCTCTTTATCCAAATTTATGGTACCAAACAGGATGCAAACCAACATAAGAAAATGCGCGGCTATAATTATCAACAATTCTAAACACTGTGATCATGGTATCAGTGACATTAAGTACACGAAAGCTATAAGATATAGGCCAATGTTTATTCTGACCAACACCATCCAAATCGTTTAAATATGTGTTTTATGTAAATCTCAAAGTTTAATACATAAAACTAAATAAAGAAAATGATATATATTTTTAATAATTGGAAATATTTTTGCATATATACAGCCAATTTCAGACAAAAAAGTTGTAAAAAAACAAAATGGCATTACTCTCTCAATAAGGATTGTACATTTTATTTTAAAACAAATTAAATTGAAACCTTTATTCAATTCAACAGTTTTTAAATAAAAAATTCTTTGTTGGCTCCACCACAGAATATGGTTATTTTAGAGACAACAAAATATTTGGCTGACCCAACCAAATTTTTCAATTGTTTTAACCAAATATTTTGGTAGATGTAGAACTTGGTTGATTCAAACAAAAATTCAAACACTATTATAAAAATAAATAAAGGAAGTGATTTTACGTTACCTTCTTTGAATACAGCAGATGCCAAAATCTGAATCAGCGATTATTTTTGGTTGTTGGCGGTCAAGAAACAAGAATTTCATTTGAAAAATTCGCTTAGAGGAAACGTCTTGAGTGATGAGTATCAATATCTCGAGTGCACTTTCACATTTTCACTGTTCATATTTTCTGGAGAGTATTATCAATATCAAAAATGTTCAGCTCTATCAATTATCTAAATGATAAATTTTGGGACATTCATCAATTTTTAATGCCACCTATTTCTAAGCCTTCATTTGTCATTAGATCCAAAAATTTAAAGAAATAGATCTGTCACCATTTTTTTACAATTTGCAATTTTAGCTTATTGCTCGCGAAAAGGTGTGGGTGCTTAAACTTATTCTAATTATGTGAAAAATATTCTATGAGAAGAAATTTTAATAATCGTTTTTCCTCCCATAATTAAGTTAGATCGACGCGATTTTTAAAGAGCACCTTTTTTTACGCGAATTATAGGAGATGCGAAGTAGCCGATGACCGGGCGTGCAATGAACATAATTCGCACGGTGGAACCGATGCCCGGGGTATTTGAAGCGCACATATTAGCTATACATAGCATCCGTTGCGGCGCGCAGACGCTGGGCGTCGTGACCCTGACGGTGAAGCTTTAAAAAATAGACAAAATGAGATATGAAAACAAGATTTTAAAATATATTGACCAAGCTCAGTTCTTTAATCGCTCAAATGAGGGGAACGAAATGTTAGGGCCATCAAGTCGGTCGTAGGAACCAGATTTCTTCACTTTGAAGTGTATGGGGTCAGGGGTGTCTTCTCGATTCAAGGTTAGCATCAAAAGAGTCCAAAATAATTTCAACAAAAATTGCCAGTTGTTTGTATCTTTTTAATGTTAACTTCAGATCAAAATAACAAACCTCCATATGGGTTGGATCAACAAAAAATTTGAATTTCTAAAATACCAGGGTCTAAAATTTTTCTTTTTTTTCAGCAATTGCTTTTATTCAAATTTGAAATCTTTTTGGGTTGAAATATCAATTTAACATTTTTTTGTAGAGGATTCAGCTTTTTTCTTGAAAATGTTATTACTTGGTTGAATGTTTTACTACTTTGTTAAATTATTCAGGATTTTACAAGAAATTACATGTATGAAAATGTCAATATTTTACTAAAAAATCATTGTTCTTGTAGTTAGAAATTAATTTTTTGAGTGAAAATTTAACTATTCTATTTTTGGTGGAAAATTGATTTTTTTAGTTCCAAATTCAACTATTTGGTTGAAAATTCGATTTTGTTTGTTTTGTTGAAAATAAATCGTTTTAGTTGAAAATTCAACTTTTTTTTAAAAATCCATTTATTTTTTTGCAGCCTCGCCTTTATTATGTAAAATTAATCTTCTTGGTGAAAAGTTAAATTTCTGTTATTCATCTTGTACTTGGTTGAAAGTTAAACTGCTTGGTTAAAAATTTATTCTTTTGTTTAATGATTCCTCATTTGAGCTGAAAATTCATCTTTTTGGTTGAAAATTTAAATACTTTGTTGAAAAATCGTTTTTCGTTTAATCATTAATACGTTTTAATTCAAAATTCATGTATTTCATTGAAAATTCGTCGTTTTCGGTATAAAATTAATATTTTCAGTGCGGAAGCATCTTTTTTTTTTAATTTAACTGCTTGGTTGCAAGATGAACTTCTTTGTTAAAAATTCATTCTCTTATCACCGATTCCTCATTTTAGTTGGAAATTCACCTGTTTGGTTGGAATTTTAAATATTTGGTTGAACGCTCATATTTTTATTTAAAATTAATCTTTTTAGTTGAAAATCCAACTTTTTTGTTTGAAGTTCTTGTATTTTGATCAAAAATTAATATTCTTGGTTGTAAATAAATCTTTTTTGACTGATATGTCAGTCTTAGATTCTGCATTTTTTGAATAAGACAACATTGACTGCGAATCAGTTTTTTGACTGATATTTGGAAATTATTGAATACAATTCAAGTTGTGAAAAATTAATTACACTTAAAAGTGTATTTATATAACAATAACATTTTTTGGGTAACCTTGTCATCTGGTGATAAAAAATTATTTTCATTGTGTTAAGTTAGTTGCAGGAATGTAAATAATGAATATTGTCATTATCTTTATTTTAAAAATAATTTCAAATAATCTGACAGTTACTTGTTTTATTAATTGCATTATAAATTAAAACATTTACCTTTGTTAATGCTCTAAAAGCAGATATAATTACTGCTTCGACATAAAAAATATTTGTAATGGTTTAAATTTAATATTTGTCATTAAATTAAAAAAAAAATGTCTTATAAATAAGGGCCTACT
>NC_046659.1:90654568-90672698 GCF_010883055.1 Belonocnema kinseyi | reverse complement strand
TGAATGAAAAAAAAGTTTTTATAGTCTATATGTTACGCGCTAGAAGTAGTTTATTCTTAAAATTTAAGGTAGTTATTTTGGCCAAAATCAGATCTATGAAAAAAAGTTTTTCGATGATATTAAGAATCATAGCGATATTACTGATGACATTTGAAATACAAAAAACATTATTTTGAATAAAAAAAAGTTGAAACTTACCAAAAACATTTATTTTAACAATGTCTTTGCAATTTGATTCTTTCTCACTATAGTTTCTTACCAATTGGACCAATTGGAAGTTAATTTCTCTATGGCTGAAATCGTTGAAATCATTTTTTTAAAAGAAAACATTTTTCAACAAATAACTATATTTAAAATTCAACCATATATTTTTAATATTCTTCGTAAATTTTAAACTTTTTCAGAATTTTTTTTTTCACAGGACATGACTGACACTACCATTATTATTAAAACTATAGAAAACTTTTTTCAGAGACCTTATTTTTAGGGCAAAAACTTCCTACTTCTGTACGATAACAAAGATAATCTATAGCTATCGCATGCGTATTGGAATTATAGACAGCGACGAACGCAAAATTTGTTTTCTATATTTATTAATTTTGATGATTCTTCACTATTAGAATTTGTACTCTACACTGTTACAAATATATCCTGAATAATGAAAGAGAAGAATTTAATTCGTGAGGATACATAATTCCACTAAAACATGGTATCTACATGTATCTACACATGTTTAAAAAAAATGAATGTAGCAGGTGTGGTAAAAATCAGAGATATAAAAATGTGTCTTGTATCATTTTTAAAATCAAAATAATATTACTGAGAAAGTAATTTCAGATAAAAAACATTCTTGATGACAAAATTTTAAACTTTTTAAAAAATGTATATGATGAAATTTTTGAAAAATGGTTGAATTTTAATAACACATGGCTATTTTTTCGGTAAAAACATCCTCCACAACTGCAATGTTTTCAATGTTGAAATTAAATTTTTCTATGGAAAAAAAATGTAACAAATAATTATATTTGAAGATTGTTTGGTTATTTTTTTAAATTGAAAAACATTAAAGTTGTAGTGAAGATTCTTTCCAAAAAAGCCATGATTTATCAGAATTCAACTATTTAAAAAAAAGTAAAAAGCAGAAGCAAAAAGAAATTCAATTACAATAAGTATTGTTAAAATAATTATTTGTTATAATTTTTTAAATATTTGCATAAAATACGATTTTTCGTTCACGAAAAACTTGACACGAAAACTACTTTAATGGCTTTTTTTATTTCACGGCCAACATATATTGCCATAAACGTTGTGTACTAAGAAATAGGAAAACTAAATTTCAATATATTCTAATTACTGAACTTCGTGATTCTAATTATTCAAAAGGGATTGTATAATCTTACCGTTTTCAGGTGTCTGCTCTTTATAAGAAAAAATTCTGCTAATAGTTTATGGCAAAAAGTTGGTAGGGAAGTAAAAAGGGGAAAGAAACGAGAAATATTTATTTTCAATTCTTCTAAAAAACATGTGTACATATTTTTGGACATAACTCAGTGATAAATAAAGCTTTTTTTTCAAGCGCGTGATTTTATCAGACATATTTATTCCTATTTTCATGGATCTTAAAGATGTTTAAAACGAATAAACTTGTAAATTTGAAATATTTTTGGTCAGTTATGCTTGCAGCATATACAAACTTTTGAGCACTATAGACTTTTGGAATTTTAAAATTTTGTTTTTTCGTCCCACCGAACTATTACTAAATGTAAGTTTTTGTTTTTAAGTACATGCTTGATAAGCAGAAAATTAATTAGTTCACGAATTATTCCAAAAAAATTGTGAAAAACTCGGCAATTATTGTAAGCATATGTAATAACATTTAGAATTCTTATCACGAAATTGACCGTTAGATAAACGCACGATATTATCGATCAATTGTTTTCTACAAAAACGGCACATAGATTTGCGTTCAATCGTTTTTCTTTGTCGCTATGCATATATTACTGCGCTTGGTTGGCATAGAGTCAATGTCCTTTTGATAAAAAGGTATTGACATAAGAAAAAGATTTGAAAATTGTATAAATATTTCAGACAGGAAATCTAAGTAAATTTTGTGAGAATTAATTAGATAAGGCATACATGAACATGTTGACGGTACGAGAGTGCGTGGATAAAAATGATCGAAGTTCAGCTTACATATCTTTTTCCTTTTTTTTATATTACTATATTTGAGGGGCAAGACATTTTTAGTAAGAATACAAATTTCGAAATAAATATTAGTTCAGTTTATTTATTTCTTTGGTTTAAAAGCTATATAAATATAATTTTCCTATAAGATTCTTGAGAACATTTTTAAAGATTTCACAAAAATCAAAGCAAAATTTGAACAAAAAAATTATTCTTCAACCAGACATTTGAATTTGCAACCACAAAAGATTTAAATTTTTAATCAAAAACAGTGAAACTCATAAAAAAATTTTTTTAACAAAATAGTTTTTTAATCCAAATACATTAATTTTTAATCAAACAGTTGCCTTTTTAAACAAAAACATTAAATTTTTACCAAAAGAGATCAATTTTTAGGAAATAATTTAATTTTTTGACACGATAATATGATTTTTTAATCAAAAGGTTATTTTAAACCAAATAGTTGAATTTATCGACCAAGTAAATCAATTTTCAACAAAAAAAGATGAATTTTCTACGAAATAGTTACATTTTCAATCAGAGATGAATTTTCAACTAAAAATATGATAGTCGATATTTCAGATAAAAAGATTATAACTTTAAAGAAAAAAGAGTTTAATTCACCTAAAAATTACGAATTTTGAACAAAATGGTTGAATTTTTAATCCGAAAAACTGAATTTAAAAAATCATTTACAACCAAGTAAAGGAATTTTTTACCAAAAAGATTAATTTTTAACGGAAACATTAATTTTTTACAAAGAGACGAATTTTTAACTTAATACGAATTTGCAACAAAATAATTTAATCTTTAACCAAACATTTTTAAACATCAATTAAACTGACTCAAATTGTTCCAAGAACTTTGAAAGATCTTTCAAAATAGAAAAAAAGTAGAAAAAAAAATAACAAAAAATAGAAAAAAACCTTCAAATCTTCTCGATTATTTTCAAAACGTTTAATTCTCTTTTGATTTTTTTGAAATTTTCTTTAAAAATTGATTTTTCGAAATATTAAGTAAAAAACAGTTAAACTCATCCAGAAAATATTATTTTTTGACTAAAAAAGATTAATTTTTTAAAGGATAGTTTCTACCAAGAAGAATAATTTTTTAATCAAAGAAAAACAACGAAAAATGTAATTGTTCATATTTCAAATAAAAATATTTTATTTGTAATCAAAAAGAGTTGAATTCTACCAAAAAGAGGAATTTTCAACAAAGTAGTTTACCCCCCCCCCCCCAACTAACTTATTTTAAAACCAACCCATTACATTTTTAACCTAAAAGGTTACATTTCTACATAAACAGTAGATGAATTTCAAATGATTCCTAAAATTATTTAAAATATGCAAAAAAATTTGTTAGAGTTTTTGTTTAAATTTTTTATCTTGCAATACTAACAAATTAGGCTTTGAAATAATTTACAGTCTTTTTTCAAAGCTTTGGGAAAAGTTTTGAAATTTTGTTTTCAATCTTCAAAACTTAAAATTCATCTTTTAAAGTCAAGCCTAACTTGTTAAAAAAATTTTCCAGAAATCTTATTGTAAAACAATATCTTATTCCAAATTGTTTGCTAATTACGTTTTCTTGTGGTTTTTTTAAATACAAACGGTTTCTAATACATAAAATATTACTTTATACTGATAACAAGATGTCTACATACATTTTTTAAACAATTTATTATTGTTTTACCAATTTTTTCTAAGAATAAAAGTTAGAAAGCCGCGGGTTTTTCCGAATTTTTGAAGTTATTTTCAACTTTTCAGTAAGTTCGAGGAAATAATGAATTCAATTTAACTGAAATAATGGTTTAAACAAATTTTTATTTATAATAATATTATCTGATAATAATGCTAGAAACTTGCGATTTTTTCTGAAATATTCGTCGTTTTGTCTACTTTTTACTTAGAGTGTGTTAATTATTAATTAAATTTAACAAAAATAATTGTTGAAACAAATTATTGTTGTTTAGAACTATCTTTTCCTACAGTAATGCCATCGATATTTGCGGTTTTGTACTGAAATTTTCTACTTTTTGTCAACTCTTCAGTTAGGAACAAATAATAAATATTAATAATATTAATACAAAAAGGCTCTTAGTACAATATTTCCACCGTATCTGTTTTATTTTAGAAAAATATTTCTATAAAAAGATGAAAATGTTCACAAAATGATTGTCTCTATTGTTTAATTATTATTTGCTCATAACTAAAAACTGTAATCAAAGTTAAGAATTTCAGAAAAAACCTCAGCTTACTATAGTCATTATCTAAGAGAATATAGTTATAAACAGCCATACATTTCTGAAATGCAACTATCTAACTATCTACATAGGATAAGATAGTTATAAATAAATTGAATTTATTTATACAATTTTTTGTTAACTTCTATTAATTATTACCTCACTCTAATTGAAAAGTTGAAAAAGTGGAAAATTTCAGAAAATGTCGCAACCATCTAGCATTACTATAGGAAAAGGAGGTCCTGGGTTCAGATTCCAGCGACGATAGACATTTTTTTCACAATCTTAAGATTATCCATATTTTAATTAATATTGATTTAGACCAGTAGAGAAACAAACTAACATCTATCAATAAATTTCTTACTTCCCTGGTAAAGAAACCTAAGATTAATAATAAAAATATAATTATAAAGGATAATAATTTGTTTAAACAAATATTTCTTGCAAATTGAATTGTTAATGGCCTCCTTCTAACTGAAAATAAGATGAAAAATTGGGAAAAACCGCGACTTTTTAATTCTATTCTAAGAGAATACTGCTAAAAACAATAATAAATTAATTGAACAAATTATGACATCTAATTATTAGTAGAAAGTAGTAATTTATGTAATAGAAACAATGTGTATTTAAAAAATCATAATTATCGCCAAAAACTAGCAAAACCCCAATTTTTCACCCATGGGGTTTTTTAGGACCCTATAAAATAGACTTATGAACATGATATACCAAAAAAATTATTAATTAGTGTTCTATAGTCAATTGTGAAGAGAAATAATTAACTCGATTCAATATTAATATTGACGATTATGAATAAAATTTACAAAAACATTTCTTCTTTGGGAAATACGTATTAAACTTCATGGGGCTTACGAAGCCTCTAAATATACATTTTGAAATTTTAGGTTGATACGATGCAAATAAATGCGGCTATTTTGGTGTTTCTGTATAAATTCAATTTTCACATTTTTCTCGGCAGTTTGGCGATTGCAGCGTTTCCGCGGAATAGAAAAATATATTTATAAATAAGAATAAATCTATAGAACCACATGGACACAACACGTTCTTTCTGCCGAGACTTCAATTTATTCAAATTTCATTTTCAAATATGAAAAAAAAGGAAATGTTTATTATAAAAAAAGTAAATACCTTATGTAAATTGAAGACTGTTAAAAATTCAGAAATGAGGCCGTGAGACCATCCTGAAGGAAGACCACGCACTGTTGAGCCCCAGCCCATAAAAACAGCCCCTGAGCTGTTCTCCTATCATCCCTGCCGGTTCTTGAGTAACCATAGCGACGAGACCTGTTCCCAATTTCAGCTTTTTGGATCAAGTGTATGCGTTCAAGGTCAACAGCGCACGCATTCTATTTTTCCCCCGTTTTACATCTATGATTACTGTTTATTTTATACGGTTTCTATAGAACCCAGCAAAGTCCCGTAGTTTTGAAGAAGAAGCACGAAATTTGTTTTGCCATTTCCTTGTAGAGTTTTACTAATTAATTTAGCACTTATCTATTTATTAACTTATTTGCTTATTTTAAAAATTAAGATTGATAGGGAATTTCGAAAGAAAGTCCATAAAAAGTCGGATCCAAATTTTAAAGATAATGAAAAAAAAAACAATATTAGAAACAGAATGACAGAAATAATCAATTTGTTTGTTTAGGAATATGGAGTATATAATTGTTATCGATTTTCAAATATTCTTTGTGCAATAATAATACAATTTAAAGTTAAAACCAATTTTTAACAATAGTCATTCAGTTCGACGGATTCCAAGTTTGCGGGTTAAAAATATTTCTTTCTGAACTGTTAACTTGTCAGCTCGGATTATTTTTAAATGAAAGAAGTTTATAGTTTACAATCATTTGAACTTCAGGAACTTCATAAGTTTTGCTGTATATTTAAGGCTGTGCAATTTGAATATTAATTTATTAATTTTGTAATCATTTACGCTTCAAAGACCAAAAAATAAGTAACTTTAATACAGATACAATTTTCAATTGAATATTTGAATTTTTATCTAAATAATTTCATTTATAATCAAATAGGTAAAAACTTTCAGGAAAAAGACGAATTTTTTAATCATTTCAATCAAGTATTAGACAAATAGTTGATGTTTTAACCTACAAAGATGAATTTTCAACCAAATTGTTAAATTATCAAACAACCAAAAATTAAACTTCAAACAAATAATTAATTTAAAATAATAAATAATTATTAGTTTAAAGCCAAAAAATGAATTATTTAAAAGAGAGTTCAATTATTAGCATGAAAAGTTGAATTTTCCACAAAAAAGGATATTGAAACAAAAATGTTTCACAAAAGTGTTGAATTTTCATGACAAAAAGACGAAGTTTTTTGAAGATAGTTAAATTTTCAAAAAACATTCATTTTCAGTAAAGAAAGATGAATTTTATACAAAAATTTGTGAATTTATAATTCAAAAGGACGAATTTTCTATAAAAAATAGACGCATATTCAACAAAATAGTTGAATTCTCGACGAAAAAAGTTGACTTTTTAATAAAATAATTAAATTTCCGACCAATAAGGATGAATTTTTAACCAAATGGTCGAATTTTCAATTCAATGAGAAATACAAGAGAACTGTAGATTTTTCAACAAATAGTTCGTTTGCAATGCAGAATGATAAATTTTCAAACAAATCTTTGAATGTAAAAAAAAATACTTTTCAAGCAAACAATTGCATTTACAATCAAATAGTTTGACTTTCAATAAAAACATGAATTTTCAGTAAGATAGATGAATTTCTTTCAAAATGTTTAAATATTTCTGAATGTAAATCCTAATTCGCAAATTCAGTTAATGAGGGCTTTAAAGAAGTTAAAATTAATCCATTTTTTAATTCAAACCAATTTGGCCGCATTCAGTCTAAACCTCGGTCCAAACCAATTTTATAACAATTTCAATTATTATTTATTGTAGTGTGCCATATATTAATTTATTAATAAATTAAAGAAATAAGGGTATTAGTTTACATCTATGACTTCTTCGAATTTTTCAATAACTGATCTAAAACCCGTTAGACAATCTTTTTTCTATACCCCAAAAAGTAAAATATAAGTCGGGGGAGACCAAAAAAGGGAAAAATGATACAAATTTCGTTGTTAATAACTGACTAAGTTTCAGTTTATCTTTTATCAAGGTTACCAAAAATTATTTTTTTTTTTTAATATGAAATGTCCCAAAAATAGTTTTCATATAATGAGATATATGAATAAATGTTGTTGTCGCATTTGTTTATTAATATGTGTGATTTGTATTTCCTACTTTCATATTGTTTACAAATAGTATTTTGATGGACGTATTTGAACGAAAAATCTTTAGTTTTACACCGAAAATCGCTTATTTTTTCCCAAAAATAACTGAAATGTGGACACAATTTCACAGCGACGAAAACTTTATGGTTTTACAAGGGTCCACTTGACTAGTTCGACTAGGCTAGGTCATAAATTAAGGGAGACCCTTCAAATTATACGACAGATACACCTCTACATTCCTAGTGCTATTAAGACTTTAACTTAAGTAATTAAGTAATTTAGTAATTTTAAGGATTTGTAATATAAATTAAACCTCATTATCTAAAATATTATTATTAAAATCGGAAATTAATTTCGAGGCCCACAAAAATATGTAAATTCTCAGGTTCAGATTAAAGGATTATAATTAAAAATTTTATTTAAATAGTATCATAGTAATGTCCTACAATGTTTCAAGTATTGAACTTATGTGCACTCCGAATTTAAAAGTGTATAGTCCGAAATAAAAAATGTTTGTAAAAATGAAATTCAATGTTTATTTAAAATGCTATTCTTCAGTCTTTAGTCAATAAATTATCAAAATTCCTATTTGTTTATCGCAGGCTTCAGTCTTTTGCCTATTCCCCTATTCCTCTTTTTTGGTTACAAATTTTATTATCTTGTTTCAAATTATATTATTTTGTTCACGATTCTATAATTTTGTTTAAAAATCATACTTCTTGGTTGAAACTGCAACTGTTTTGTTGAAAATTCGTCTTTTTGGCTTAAAAAGTCAACAATTTGATTCAAAGTTCGTTTCTTTCCTGACTAATTTTGTTGTCGAAAAATGTAGAATTTGTAAACCAAAACATGATATTTCTACAAAACTGGTAAATTTTTAAGACAAAAAGACGAATTAAAAAAAATTAAATTTTCAATATACCAGTTGATTTTTCTACTAATGATCTAAATTGTCAGGTGAATAATTAATTTTTAACAATAAAAAAACTAATTTTTACCAAAATAGTTCAATTTCCAACCAAAGAGATGAATTTTCCACTAAAGTTATGGATCTTTAACCAAAAAAATGAAGAAAAAATCTAATAGTTGATTATTCAACCAAGAAAAGATTTTTAATTTAAATAAAAACCAAAAGATTAAATTTCTACCAAGAGCTAAATTTTTTAATCAAAGAGGCGAATTTTCAACAAAAGATGCTTTTTTAACCAAGAAAGGGTTTTCAGTCAAGATAGAATGATATACGACATTTCTAGCAAACAGTTTAATTTTTTTTTACAAATCTTTTAATTTTCTACTAAAAAGATTAATTTTCCAACCACGAAGGCTAATTTCTTACTGAAAAGGATGTATCTTCAACAAGATACATACATTTTTTAACAACTAGTTGAATTTCAAACCAAGGTGATTAATTTTTGATCAAAAAGACAAATTGTCAACAAATTACATAAAATTTCACTCACTAATTTGAATTTGGAAACCAAAAATATCAATTAGTAAGCAAAAATAGAATAGTTAAATTTTAATAAAAAATTAATTTAGAAAAAAAACGAATTTTCTACAAAACAGTTGAATTTTCTACCAAATTCTTGAATATTCTACCATACATTTGAATTTTTAATTCATTGATTAAATCACTGAAAAAATTAATTTTCAGAAAAAACTAATTTAGAAAAAAGTAGTTGAATTTTTAAACAAAAAATTATATTTTTCATTTCAAATATGAATCTTTTACCTAAAAAATTAATTTTGAAGAAAGCATTTCTACTTTCAATCAAAGAGTGGAATTTCCACCCTAAAAAGATTTAAATTCAACAACAAAAATGTATTTTAAAATAAAACCAGTTGAAGTTAAACAAAAATTTTTAACAAAATGCATGCATTTTCAACCAAATAGTTGAATTTTCAACGAAAAAAAGATAAATTTTGCATATGAAAATGTTAACTTCCAACAAAACAGTTCATTTTCAACCAAGATATTTTAAGTTTTAACCACAAAGTTGCATTTTTCCTAAAAAACTTTAAATTTCCACAAAAAGAGTTGAATTTTCAAACCGAAAGGATGATTGTTCAACGAAATATGTAGTTAAATTTGTAAGCAAAAATAAGTTTTTGGACAAGACAAATTTTCATCTAAGAAGTATTTATAACCAAATAATTAATTTTTTAACCAAACAATACCATTCTTAACCAAGAAGCATGAGTTCTTAACCTGGTATTTAAGAGTAGACTTCTCAACTGAAAAACATGAATTTCCAGTTTAAATTTTCAATGAAGTTTGAATAAATATTAAAGTTTATTTTAAAAATTTTAAAAACATTATTTTAGAAAACTGGAAATATTTTATAGAAAATAATAACTGACAAATAGCTGTTTAAAAAAATTAATTATAGTTATAATCAATAACTGTTTTTTATTTGTTTTAGCGATTTGCAGACTTAAAAATATCTCTCGTAAGAAATGGTTTTGATCACGTTCCCCCCCCCCCCATCCTATTAAAGACACCATATAACACTTTTTGCCCCCCCCCCCAAACTAAAGTAATTTATGCACGGTTCCTAACTGGTTTAATTTTTTCCCTGATTTTGGGTAAAAGTTATGAATTAAAACGAAGATTTTCTATAATGTTTTAAACCACTTACGTCAAATTCCGGAAAAATCACCGTTATAAGAAATTACCAAAAGAAGAATTTCCCCTATACCATGAATTTTTTGTAAACATCTAAAACAGAGGTATAAAAATATATAAATAATAACAGAATTTATTGATAATATGTATATATGATCATAATAAACTACTATTTATGGACTTTAATTATTAAGAGGGTGAAAAATGCGAGAGTATTTGAAATGAATATCAATGTCCACCCACACGCAGGATGCGTCTAAATGGGTCAAGATGAAAGATCCAAATTTTAGGGCGAAGTTGTCTAGGGTCGATAATACTTCATGGCCATGTAACTTTTGGAATTGGGTCAATGGAAAAAGAAGTAGTTCCAATTTTAACTCCCTATGTTAATATATCATAAATAATTTCGAAACATTTTAAAAGTCTGTTTCTCTCTTTGAAAATTTATGTATGAATATTATTCTGCGCTACAGAAAATAGTCTCTGTCACGGAAATCGATTTTAGTTGCGTCTATATTTAGAGTTTACTTGATGTGCTTTACAAATTTTATTTTTCCGTTATAAGGGAGCGTCTCCTCGAATTGTCATGTCATGTGACACTAAAGCTGATTCCCCTTCTATTTTTGAATACAAAACATAAATTTAATTTTATATAACCTTTAATCGAAATGAACATATTAGGGACAGGCCACAATGGGGTAGTTCAAAAAACGCTTTTCGAGTTGGAGGGCAAGTCACCTCCCAAAAAGTTTCTATTTCCGGTGAAGGAAAATCCGTAATTTTTTTTTACAAGTTCAAATATTAACATGTGCCACCGGGCACTTCAAAATCCTATTTAATTAATATGGGGAAATTTTTGATTTTCGAAAAGATGAACTCATACTTTAGGGTTTTGACCGAAACGTTCCAAGTTTCTCAGGGATTGATTATTTTTAATTTTCAAACATTTTTCTCTTTTTGTCATACAAATAGTTACTAATAGACAATTTTATTATTTCCCACGACTTTTTAAGCAATATCTAATTGTTTAAATAAATGTAACTTATTTTGACATTTATTTATTCCGAAATTTTTTTAAATGATCGTATTTTCTTAATGAAATGTAATAGTTGGTCATTACCTGCAGTAGTAAATTTGGTTAAAAAACATTAGGTAATTAATTAAGCAATTATATACTGTTCATTAAATTTTTTTTTTTAATTGAGTCAGGGATGTCCACTTTTTTAGTTGCTTAAGCCGTTTTCTTGCGAAAAATTTTGTAAAGTAATATAAAATGGAACGTATATCATTATTTTTCTCACTGTATATTTTATAGAAAGAATATATTAACCATTTTTTAATTTTTTAAACAAACTGAATTTGTTTAAACAATTATTTTTTACCTAAAAATAGTTTAAAAATCGTATTTTATAAAGCAAAGATAATATGGAATGATTTTGACTAGTAGTAAATGCTGCCAAAGGCTTTATGTCATTGCTCATACAATGATTTTTTTTTCTTTAAATTTCTTTCAAATTGAGTATGGGTGGTTTACGAATACAAATTTTTTAAACAGCGACATGGCATTTTTAACAGAATCTATAACTTAAAAACATTCAATGTTACGCTCATTTTCAGAAAACACGTATTTAAAAACATTTGTGAACAAAATAATTGTTTCAACCAATTATATTTGTTCAAGCCTTTAAAAAAATGGTCCAGACATTATTTCCATTAGTAATCATGCACATGAAAAAAGAAGACAGAAATTGCTGGAAATTAACAATAATGCGTAAAAATGCCATTTCTTATTTTGGGTTGGTTTCGCAGCACTCCTCTTGCATTTCTAAAAATTAATGTATTCTGTTAAAAATTCGTCTTTTTGGTAGAAGATTAATCCTCTTGGTTGAAGATTCGTATTTTTTAGTTGAATTCAAATGTTTTAAATTTTAAATTAAAGTTATTTTTTGTTGAATTATTAATTTTTACATGACATGTTGAGAATTTATTTTTTTGGCTAAGAAATCAACTGTTTGGTTTAAAGTTGAACTAATTTGTAAACATTCATTTTTCGTTATTTGAAAATTCATTACTTTGGTTTCATCGTTGAATTCATGTGGTTAATAATTCGTTTTTATTTTTGTGGAAAAAGAGTTTTTTAACTGTTAATTAATTTTTTTTGGTTGAGAACCTATTTGTTATAGTCAAATATTCAAATACTTTGTTGAAAATGTATGTGTTTTATTTATAATTTCTCTTTTGGTAGAAGATTAATCTTTTTGGTTGAAAATGCATCTTTGTGGGTTAAAAATTTAGCTATTTGGTAAGAAAATCCATTTTTTTTGTTGAAAGTTTAATTATTTCATTAAAAATTCAACTATTTTGTCAAAGTCATCTTTTATGGTCGAAAATTTAACCAGTTTGTTGAAAATTCGTGCATTTGGATTGAAAATTCATAATTTATGTTAGCAACGTAATCTTTATAGTTGGAAATTTATCTCTCTTGGTTGAAAATTAACTTTTTTGTTGAAAATGGAAATTCAACTACTCGGGTTGAACATTCAAATGTCTTCTAAAAAGATTGGCCTGTATAGCTTGAAATTCAACTTCAAAATTTTTAACTAAATAGTTGAATTTTCTACCAAAAAGACGAATTTTCAACAAATTACATCAATTTTAAAGTACATAGTTTGAACAGTGGATGTATAATGTTGATCGTAATTTTATTTAATTAATTTTAATCTTATATTTTATTAGTTTCTAAATATATTTAACTAAATAGTTCATTTTTTAAACATAAAAAGATGAGTTTTTTTTATCAAAAATGAAGTTGTTGAATTTTAAACCTATAATTTGAATTTTTATTCAAAATATTTCAATTGTCAGTTAAAAGAATTCATTTTTTATAAAAATCAATGCGAATATTCGACTAAAATTGTGAATCTTTAGTCCAACCCAAAAAAATGATTTTTTAAGAAAGTATGTTCAATTAAGTAATTGATTTCTTCATATAAAAAGATTAATTTTCGACGAAAAATGTAATAGTGAATATGTCAACAAATAACATTTTTAATTTAAATTAAAGCCAGTTGAATGAAACCAAAAAAGCGAGTTTTCGACAAAATGCTTGAATCCTCAACTAAAACAGCTTAATTTTAAAACCAAAAGTTCCAAATTGTAACCAAAATTTTTGATATTTTAGCAAAAAAGACGAATTTTCAAAAAATTACATAGATTTTTAACTAAATTGTCCAATTTTCCTACCAAATAGTTCAATTTTCGAGTTGATCATGCTAAATTTCTAGTGACCCAATTCCAACAGTGGCATGGCCGTGAAGTACTATCGACCCTAGGGCCTAGCCCTAGACAACTTCGCCCTAAAACTTGTATCTTTCATCTTGGCCCATTTAAACAAATGCCTGTGTATGGGAGAAAATCGATATCTATTCCAAATCTTCTCGCATTTTTCAACCTTTTAATAATTAAATTTTATAAAAAGTAGTTTATTATGATCATAGATACATACTATCAATTAAATCTGTGATTATTTATTTATTTTTATACATATTTGTGAGATGTTTACAAATAATTCATGATAAAGAAGAAGTTCTCCTTTTGGTAATTGTTTATGACGGTGACTTTTCCGGATCTTAACGTAAGTGGTTTAAAACCTTTTTGAAAATCTTTGCTTTAGTTCAGAACTTTTACCCAAAACAAGAAAAAAAATTAAACCACTTAGGTACCGTGCATGAATTACGTAAATTATTTTATTTTAGTGGATGAGGGGTCAACAATTTTTCTATGCTGTCTTACATGGGAGGAGGACGTCGCGTCGTCAAGCCAATTTCTTACGTGAAATATTTTTAGGTCTGCAAATCACTGAAAACAAATAAAACATATATATTTATTATAAATTTAATAAAGCTTTCTAAATAGCTATTATTTTCTAAGAAATTTTTAAAAGTATTCTACGATAATATTTGAATGGTGTAAAAAAAAAACTTCAATGTTTATTTAAATTTAATTGAAAATTTAAACTAGAAATTTATTCTTTTCGGTTGAGAAGTATACTATTAAATTTCAGTATTTTTTACTGCAGTGTAAATTTTTTCAACAAATGTATGTCGCTAATCAAATTTGTTAAAGAATATTTGAAAAATGTTCTAACTCAAGTTTTATAGAAATAATTTTGTATTATTACTACTTGCTACATTGTGATTTTGCAAGAATTTCGAGTGATGGAAGAAAATCTAGTACATTTTAATTTTGAAAAAATAAATATTTATAAAAACATTTATTTAACTGAAACTTTTTACTACGAAAATTAAAGAAAAAGCTTTTTTTAATATTTGAATTGGGACATTAAATAATGTATAACACTTTCAACTGTAAATTGCATTTCTGCAATAAATGATGTAATTTTTACAGATTTAATCAAATTCACCGCATAGAGCCATAAACGTGTGCCGAAACGTTTGAAACAATTTAATTGTTTTTAATTTACCTGATCTGAAAGCCAAAGGGTCCACAAAATCTCCCAATAATTATAAAATATGAAATATTCACTTTGCAATAGATGAATTTGTTTTTAAAACTTACCAAGACTTCTAAGCTTGTGTAAAATTCGAGATGCACAGATTTTTTACCCACTTTTTCAGTTGAAAATAATTAACTAATTATTTCAGCCGGTTGCCCTTTAACATATGACAACTTATAAAAAGACCTTTCTATGTGTTCCGTATTCTTAAGTTGTTTCTTTTCTTTATTTATCACTATACAAACTATATCACTAAACAAAGAAATATCTTTCTGCACTAGCTAAGTACATCGTGATGTAATAAAGTCATGTATATTCTACAGCATATATCCTTAAGACGTGAACGTTTCCATAACACTGACCGATCACAAAGTCTTTCTAAAATCAGATCACCTTAAAGATAGATTGATTATTAAGGTCTATGAAAGCAAACCAATTCCTTTGCGCTATTTAGTAAAAAACGCGTAAGCCAATAAAAAACACCTATCCATTTAAAATAGGGTCACGGTCGACCTTTCTCACATTGTTATAGTTCAGGAATTTATTGATATATGCCTGGTATATAAAAATTGGACAGTTTTTAAGAAGTATATAATTAAAAATCTTGAAAATCTTAAAAATTAAGACTTTAATTGTTTATACAAATTAGACAGAGGCTAAACGTCCGGACAGTCTGTACTTTTATAAAGCAGACAAGTCTGAACGTACGAATCAAGGGGAGGGGTCTGTCAAAATCGTCGTTTCCGGATGTATAGACACTTCCAACAAATTAATTACAGAAAATTTCGGTTTCTACCATACATGGGAATGGAAACAACCAACCGATCCTATAAGAACGGTTACAAACATTTTAAAATTTTTTAAAATTTGTAAGATTCCCAAATCCATTTAAACTGATCATAAAACAGTGTAATGACTAAAAAAAATTATTTACAGTAGGTTTGAGTAAGAAAAAAAATGATTTATAATGTTATTAACAAACTATTGAACAAGAAGCATGGAGCATCTTGCAGATAATAAAGTGCTCTTACAATTAGTTAAGAATATATGCCATTTGCCTATTATTTAAACACTTTTTATGAACAAATGCACGCTTTAACCATTTTTTCATGAGTAAGCTTCATTTTTTTGCGTAATAAACTTGAAAGATTTTGCAAAGGTCGTACTCCCCGCTGTCATATTTTTAATAATTATATAGAAACTCAATTATATAAACAATTTTTATATACTAATGCATAATTCGACCAGTTTTTCATGAATAGACCTAATTTTTTGTGGAATCAAGTCCAAATGTCTTGATAAAGGCTTATTGTTGCCATATTTTTTATAAGTACAAAAACTGTTAATTATGCAAATAATTTGTATTCAAAAGTGCATATTTTGACTATTTTGTTATCAATAGATCTAATTTTTGTTGTTGAATCAAATCGAAATGTCTTATCACGGATTATTGCTGCCATATTTTTTATAATTACAAAAACTTTTAATTATATGAAAATTTTTTATACAAAATTCATGTTCAAAACATTTTTTTACGAATAGGCCTAATTTCTTGCGTAATCAAGTCGAAATATATTTTCAAAGGCTCCTTCATACGCTATATTTCAAATTGATAGAAGCTTATAATTCATTAAATCAAAATTAAGCCTATTCATGAAAAAATTGTAAAAATGTGTTCTTGTTTATAAAAATTGTTTATTTAATTAACAGCTTTTATAGCTATGAAAAATATAAAAGAAAGAACTCCCTGGAAATAAATTTCTATTTCATTCCACACAAAAATTAGGCCTATTCATGAAAACGTGGTCAAAATATCTATTTGCTTATAAAGATTGTTTAAATAATTAACATTTTTTGTCAGCATAAAATATATAATAACAAGGAGTCCTTGGAAAGACATTTCTATTTAATTCTGCAAACAATTAAGCCAATTCATGAAAAAATGGTCCAAAACTTGTATTTGTTGATAAACATTGTTTATATAATTAACAGTTTTTGTAATTTTGAAAAATATGACGCCAAGGAGTCTTTAGAAAAATATTGCAAATTATTTCACAAAAAATTATGCTATTCAAAAAACATTGTTTAAATAATTGGTAAAAGGCATCTATTCTTAACTATAATTGTAAGCGCACATTATTATTTGTCATATTTCATATTATATCTATAGATTTAAAATAACTAATTGTAAATTTAGTAAAAATAACTTTTGTTCAATAGTTTGTTTATAACATTATAAACAATTTTTTTCCTTACATTAGCCTACTGGAATTATTCTTAGTTAGTCATTACATTTACTTATGAACTGTTTTCATAAATTTGAAAATTCTTAAAAGAAATGGTATCAATGAAAGTTTAGACAAAAAAGTTTAAACTTTGTTGTTAAAAAACGCATTTTTGTTTCGTCAAAGTGAAATATACGTAGTTCTTCGTTATACCTGAAAGACTTACAGTCATTTCTAAAAAAAAACATCAAAATCCGTTAATAATTGTACAGTCGATCTTATTTTGTCCAAAAATGGGGCAAAAACATTTTTAACCTACAAAATTCATTCGATTTTAACATTTTTTTAAATGCGAGCTTTTTAAATTATGAAAAGATTTGTGATTTTGGAATTTTATAAAAAAGATTTGGTAATTTTGTATTTGACAATGAACTTGACATTTTTGGTTTTTACTTTTCAGTAGTATCACTTTTTAAAAGAACTTCAGATTTATCAAAGAAGAACTATTACCTGTAAAAAAAATCTAGATATTATAAATAAAATAACAATATTAAATTAAAATTAAAATCTGAAACTATCTAGAAATAATGTCCAGTTAGTGAAAATTACTTTTAAAAAAATGTTGCAACGTTCTGAACCAATTAATAAATAAATCACTTTTTGGTATTTGCAATGCTTAACTCATTGGAATCCAGGGTTTTGTCATAAATTCATAAAATGTGAGAGAAACCAATCTTTTATGGTGATTAATTAAAAACAGATGATATTTGTCAATATATTTGGATATTTTTCAATGAATATGCTGCATTTTTTACGAAATCATCGAGAATTTCTTTCTGATGATTCTTTCTCTCTTAATCTTTTCGAGCGAGATTTTCACTCGATGAAAGAGTGACACGGTTAATCGCTCGACTTCGAGAGGTTTATATAACCATTTTCACTCAATTCGTCCCTTAAGGGCATGCGACACAGTGGGATTCCTACATTACCAACCTCTTTTTTCCATTGAACAACATTTTTTTGTGAACCATAGAACTTTTTTGGTAAATGAAAT
>NC_046659.1:90641092-90654468 GCF_010883055.1 Belonocnema kinseyi | reverse complement strand
TATTTGATTTACAAAAAAAGTTCTATGGTTCAAAAAAAAAATTTGTTCAATAGAAAAAAGAGGTTGGTAATGTAGGAATTCCACTGTGTCGCATGCCCTTAACGAGCGATTTATATCTCCCGAATGTAAAGAGTGAGTTAAATGACTCGAACCAAATATCGTATCGCTCGAACGTATTGGGTTAGGAGATGCGCCCGTAGAGAGTCGCTCTTTATTCGGACGAGTGCGCGCAACATATGATATAGATATAAAGAAGACGCGAGCAAGTTTTATATATTCCTACCTCACAATCCCGCTATTAGGCATTTTCACTTCAATCAACAGCTAACTTCACTTCGTCAATTGCTGAGGGGAAAACTAAGGGACTAAATTCTTGAAATTCAGTTCATTTTTTCTCTATTTATCTAATATCTTCGTAAATCCTAATTTTTTCTATATAAGTGTTTAAAAAAAATAGTTTTTATTTTTTAATTACTATTTAATGAAATAAAAAAAGATAATAATTATAATTAACTAAAAAAATATTACAAAAATAAAGGTTTGTTCTATGCATTTGATCCATTGTTTTCTCTCTCAGCTTCTGACGAAGTGAGGTTAGCTGACGGCTCAAGTGAAAATCCCTAATATACAGTTTGTTTTGCTTGGTACACCAAGGATAATCTTTGGGTACACGCAAAATCTGTAGTCCAGGAGCTGGGTAGGATCCCATATGCATTAAAGAGGTAAAGGATAGAAACTATGTAGTCTTATGTATTTTGACCCGCTGAATCCAATGGTACCGGTTAATTTTGCGATAAGTGCCTAGGTTTTGTTTAAAACGCAATTGTTTAAACAATTATGAAAAAATGATTTTTTTCAATGGGACAAATTTTTTTTAGATAATTTGAGGCATTTTAAGAAGAAATGGTCCCTTGTCATTTTTTCGTAAAATGCATATTTGAAAAGTTATGAATTTTTAAAGTTCAAAATTTGACGATTTTTTGCAACTTTGAATGTTAATAATTTTCGATCTTTTGCATATTTTGAAAAAAATAAAGAATCAACTTATTCTTTAAGTCTTCCTCTACCTATTAACCATAAGGAATGTCGGATTAACCAGTGGGAAGCCGTTGTTATTGATATTTACAAATAGCGTGTTTTGGCGCGCGACAGCGCAGCGGCGCGGTGTGTGTGACTTGCTTGGCGCTCGCAAGTCCAATCATCAGTCTTCAAGTTACACGATTCATCTCGGCTTATTACAATTAGTAAAACATTCTTTACCTTTTATCGTTCATCAGTTTTTATTTATACACTTTCAACAGTTTTATTGCTTTAATATTACTAACAAATACAAATCTCAAATGCATTTATATCACAGAATAAAAAAAAAACGAAAATTTTTTTCATCTGAGGGAATGGCATATTCAGCGAGTGGGTTCGCCAGCACGAGCTCGAGCGCCAAGCAGTCACTCACACCGCGCCGCTGCGCTATCGCGCGCCAAAACACGCTATTTGTAAATATCAATAACAACGGCTTCCCACTGATTAATCCGACATTCCTTATGGTTAATAGATAGAGGAAGACTTAAAGAATAAGTTGATTCTTTATTTTTTTCAAAATATTCAATAGATCGAAAATTATTAACATTCAAAGTTGCAAAAAATCGTCAAATTTTGAACTTTAAAAATTCATAACTTTTCAAATATGCATTTTACAAAAAAATGACAAGGGACCATTTCTTCTTAAAATGCCTCAAATTATCTAAACAAAATTGTCCCAGTGAAAAAAAATCATTTTTTCATAATTGTTTAAACAATTGCGTTTTAAACAAAACCTAGGCACTTATCGCAAAATTAACCGGTACCATTGGATTCAGCGGGTCAAAATACATAAGACTACATAGTTTTTATCCTTTACCTCTTTAATGCATACGGGATCCTACCCAGCTCCTGGATTACTGTGCTGACAGGACCAACATCATTCAAGTGCGTGCAAAAACAAGGTGTCAATTTATCAGAGTGACAATTACATATGTTAGCGCCATTAGAATATTTACCTGATGTAAGTACAAATATTAATAAATAAATACAATCGTTTAAATATACTGAATAGTCGTTAGTTTTGAGGTTATGCTGTAACTTCGAAGAATTTGGAACTGGATTTTCTTTTTTTGTTTTTGCATAAGAATAACTGCAATATGAAAATAAATAAATTAATAATATCTTATGACCTAATTATAGGATGCACTGGATGATTGCGAAGTTTTGGCGAAATTCCTGTTGCAGCAAAAGGTTCACGAAAAAGCTGTGGAAATTTTGAAAGGTATTTGAAGCTAATTGATATTAATCCCATAATTATAGAATAATCAGGGCTGCCACTTACCTTTTTTCAGGACGTATTACTTCTTTCAATTCTTTGAATAGAACTGTAGTATTTTTTAAGAGCTTTAAATATTATATAATACGATTTGAAAATTTATTTTATTTTACTTCAAATTTAAGTGTTTCATTTCTGGTGGAAATTGATCTTTTTCAGTTAAAAACTTAACTATTTGGTTGGAAACACAAATCTTTTTGGTAAAAAAAAAAATATATTTTTAGCTAAAACTTCTTTTTTTTTTATTTTTGAAAATTTAATTATCCTGGTAAAAATTCAAAAATTATGTAACACTCATTTTTTCAAACCCTAAAAAATTATTCTAAAAACTCAAAAAAGTGTTTTTCTTATTTATCAAAATTGTTTGGCATAATATTTAGTATATTATCAGAGATGATTTCTTAGTTTTCGATTTCTTTTGTAGGATCCAAAAAAGATAAAAGGTTCAAAAGGAAAAAAAAATTACCAACAAAATGATTTTTCAACCAAGAAATTCCCTAACGAAAATTTGCTGCGATTTTTAGACGTGTCTATACCATTTCAAAAAAGTTTCAAAATCAACGCCTTCCTTATAATTTTCCAATATTCTAGGCCAACGACGACTTATTAAGAACCTGTACTGATAAAAATCACACTGGAAACATCCAGTCGTTTCTGATATGCGCAACAAGTGCGCCATTACATGAAAAATGTGGAACATTTTACATTAAGGCTGATGGAATGCTTATAGATGTTGGAAGTAATGCAGTCACAGCAATGGATATACTCATCAAATTACACTATTGCTTCTATGTTCAATTTGCACATGATTTAGAATTTTTTTACAACTTTATCACGTCTCAAATTATGGAGATGTCGGATCCTAAAGCCAGAACTTGCTGCATAGTTTTAAATTTGAGTTTACAGCACGTTGTCCTTTCATCTACCTCCGAAAAATTAACAAGGTAAATTAATTATATTATTTATTTTCTTTTTCAATAAATATTACAATGTAAAATTAATTTGCAATACATTTTTTTAGTGAAATGGATGGTGCAGATTGCGAAGAAGATGCTTGCAGTTTGCACAGTGAAGATTGATAGATTTTAAATTTATTATTATTATAGTTCTAAAATTATTATTATTATTACTGCATAAAAGATGAGAACAAATAAAATTGTATTCTTGTAAAGATTTTGAAGTTATGTAATTACTTAATTCTACATTATATTTACACTCGTAATCCATGTGATGACTATTCATTTGCGAAAACATTATTTGCCAATGGCAACCCCGTTTTCGATCAGCTCGATTAAAAAAATTTGTTATGACTTAAAATGTTTATTTATTAAATTTTCATGTCAAATTATGTACATATTACATTTTTAACACTTGTTTTGAATACAAAATTCGCTTTTTCTTAAATTTTCAACTGCTGAAAATTGAAGAAAATGGAATTCTCAACAGATGAATTTTAATAGTTGAATTTTTAACTATTGAAATTTCAATGTAAAATTTTCTTTAATTTTCACAGTTAAATTTCAAATTCAAGAATTGAGAATTCAATATTCCTCCATTTTCAACAGGTGCATCTTTAAGATTTGAAAATCCGACTGTTGTAAATTGAATTGAATTAAAAACAAATTTTAACAATGCGTTATTTTTTTATAATTTTACATGAGAATTTAATTAATAAATACTTCAATCCATTACATTTTTTTGTTAGTAAAAGTCAATTTTTTCGAAAACGCGTCGCCAATGACTGCTGTGATAATTTGTAAATTTACAAGAAATATTAATTATACAAAATTTTCATGAGTAAATTCACTGCAGTGCTTCTGTTTTATTTTCGTATTTATTTTAGCTGATAAGGAATGTTTTAAAGAATAAATTATTAACTGCTGTTTATTCGTGTAGTAGTATATAAATAGATAATTGCCAAGGCACCTTTAGCTCATTGATGTGACGAAAGTAAATTTCTGCATTGAAAAATGGGCACTAATTGAATTTACTTAAAGCAAATGTTGAAATAATTAACAATTGTTGTCAGTTTGCATCATCGAAAAGACATTCATCAATTTCTCTCACATCTTATAGAAAAGCTCTGAATTTCAGTAAGCTAAATAGTTCCAATTCCTAAAAATGACGTTTATTTGTTAATTTGTTTATAACGTAATAACATTTTATTATTATTTTCACCCACTGTACATTATATCTACATTGCTGTAGCATAGATATAAAGGCTTGTTTATTAAATCTGAAAATTTTAAAAAATTGGTACTTCTGAAAATTAAAAGAAAATAAACTTTGTTGTTAAATAAAAAATTAACCAAATTCTTAATCAAAACTCCAACTACGCAAATTGTTTTAAAATTTTAAAAGTTTTTATTAAAGAAAAAACATATAAATCACATGAATATTCAACATGGATTCTTAATGTCGAAATAATGATACCAAGGTTCCTTATAATATTTTATATAATAAAAGGCGATTAATGTATAATAAATACATTTCGTATTAATCTTTTCACATCAATTTATTATAATAAAGCGTTCTAATTTCTTAAATTACTAGAGGTTTGTGTAAAAAAAACCTAAAAACAAAACGAGCAATTTTTTCGTATGCAAGGAACATCAACGCTGCTGTTAAAACAGTTTGCAGTAGTTTGGCTTCCATGCCCTTATACAATCCCGAAAACCCGTGTTTTCTGCAAAAAGTAATTTTTATTATACTGGGAAAATAGAAATTGATTTTGATATAATAAAAGATTCTAGACTCACTTTAAAATATACATGAGCATCTGTAAAGTTCCTGCATTTGCTGGAAGATCGGAATTATTGCCATGCTGTAAAATGTAAATAATTTATATATATATATATAAATAAACTTATATATTTTAATTATTATTAATGGTATATATTTTTAAAATAAAAAATTAGCTGGTCCTAAAATCCCCAAGTTTGGAAAATGTAATGCGATAATAGTAATTCTTATTCCTTTTCGGGAAAAAATCCCTAATAAATTTAGTCCACGTGGATGAAATCTTGCATTTGCTGATCGAGATCAAAAGTTAAATTCAAAATATTTTCGTTTCATTTGTTCTTACAAAAAATGTTTAGAACAGTATTGGCCTAATTTTTCATGACAAATACACCATTTCTCTTCCTACTTTAAAACTTTTATTTCTTGAAATTTTTTGTTTTGAAATTTGTTTAATTATTATGCGAGTGTTATTTAATTATAACCTGAGATAAACCGGTGCTTAAAATAATTTTTCAAACATTTTTACTGATAAAAGGACTATTTCAAATGTACAAAAATTTCTGTAGATTATGCAATCCTCGTTTTGGTACATAATTCCATGATATTTTTTTACTCAGTCTTCAAACAAAAATAAACCTATCATATTTAAAATACAAAGATAGAAAAAAAAATGATTTAAAAAAAAAGTTCGCATGATTTTTTGTATAGCATATCAAAACTATCCGAACATCATGTGAGGAGAAAATTCTGCAAAAAAGTTCATTAATGTTATTTTTTGATAACATTTTGTACTACATTACTAGATTATATCGTTGTAAGTTCAAAACATTTTTACTCTTATTTATATGCTCGATAACCTCTGAGCTATGTTAGAATAGTATTCCACAAAAGAAGTTATATGTAATGATTTATTTTTTTAGCTTATAGGTCGTTGAGTCTCACCGTCAATGCTATTGTATAATTGAATAGAAAAAATGTTCTTTTACATCATTAACTTTTTCTTCATAAATTGTTCTTTATTATTTTTGTTAAAAAGAAATAAAAAAAGTACTAAAAATGAAGACGAAAAAATGAGTATGTTAATAACGAGCTCGTACCAAAAACATAAAAGAGTGTCTTTAATTTTAATGTATCAAATTACACAACATCATTAAATTTACCACGAGCAATTAGGCTAATATTGTTTTCAACCTTGTTTTGTAAACAAGAAAGCAATGACGATATTTAGAGTTTCAACTGGTTACATTTTTGTTCAAAAAAGAGCAAGAATTTCCAAAACCACATTGCATTGTTTACTTTTTCAAACATTTTTTAGCAATCCACACAGTGAGGCAAAACGTCAACATTTGTTCCAAAACAATCTGGGGCCGACAATTTTTAATCGATTTTGATCTTGTTTTTTATAAATACCCTGAACTAATTTCCGAAGAGAATTACGAGAGTCGATTCAAAATTGTTTAATTCATTTTTATAAATAAATTGTATAACAAAATTTCAAAATTGGTGTTTCTACGATTCAAAAATGTTATTTTTAGCAAATTAACTAAGCATTCCACCGTTGGTTGTTCAGGATAAAAAATATTGTCACCAAACAATATTTCTTAATTTTATATACAAATTATATAAGCAAATGTAATATTCAGGAATTTCAGGCAAAAAATAGGTCACGTTTTTATCAGAATAGTTCGATATTATCCTTATAGCAATTAAAAATTAGGTAACTTTATTGTTAGATAACATTCATTAACGGTGTACAAAAATTATACAAACAAATCACTATTTAGCTATTTTTCTTGACAGTATGTCATTTTTAGACAAATGTGAAATAGCTTCAGTAAAACCAGAATGTATTTCTGTGAATAACTGGACGAATAGTGCATTTGTTCGTATCATTTGTTTATATTGTTATTGGATGTTATCAAACAAAGTTACCTAATTTTTCATCCCTATCAGGACACTTTCAAATAAGTCTGTTGGATACACAACTGAGTTTTTGTCGAGTTCCTTGTCTTAAATACCGGAGTTTTACGTTTGTTTATAATACTAACAAATATTGATTAGTTACAATATTTTTTACTCTAAACCACTTATAATGTTGAAATTCAAAGCAGATTTGCTAAAAAAATCTGAATCTTAGAAGCACCAAATTTGAAATTTATTTATAAAACTTATTTCAAATATTCCATAAATTAATTTCGTGCATTAGACGCTACTAGACTTATTTCGATTGATACCAAGTTTATTTTAATTGTTTACGGAAAAATATAAAATAAAGATATAAACATTGCTATTTGTTTCAATTTTAATGTAGAATTTGATTAAGAGAATTAAAAAAGTGATCAAAATCCCTATTATTGCATAATATTTTATCAATTCTTTGTACTTGAAACGAAAATTTACTGTGGAGTTCCCATTTGGACGCTGTCTACCTGATTGCTGCACACCCACTTCCAAACTTATCCAAGCGCAGCTGCTGTACCCACAGACCGCGGCTGCAAGCGTGGGTCCTTATTTCTCAATGAGGAACAAAGTACGGAAAATTAAATTTGTTAAATTTTGCAATTAATAATTTAGAAATATTATATTCGAAAGCTACGGTTTTTGTCTGTTTCAACGATATGCAAGGTATTGATAACTTGCCCGATTTGGCGGACACCTACTTATGACTTCAATATACTTCTGTTTATTATTTCAATGACTTCAGAAGATTTCACTGACTTCAGGTGATTGAAATTGACTTCAGGCGAATTCAAATGACTCCAGACATTTCAGAAGAATTCAAGTAACTTCAAGTCTATTCACTAGAATTCAAATGACTTCAGCTATATCAGAAAATTTGATGAAAATTCAAGAGACTTCAAATAATTCTAGTGCTTAAGGGGGGAGATACCTTTAGAATTTCCAAAAAATCGATTTTTTTCTTTCATATCTTGAATGCATAATATGTTAAAAATATACTGTAAAAGGGAAAAAGGGAAATATTAAATATTTATGGAGATACCTAAAAGTTTAAAGATATCGGGTTATTAAATAATTTTTTTGGGGTCAAAACTGTTGAAAAAATGGTCGAAATTTCGGACCTTCGATTAAACAGCCGAAACAAAATTTAATTTTCAACTTTTTTATTATTTTATAGGTTTATCCTCCCCTTTAGCATATAAGTAATTGAACAAAAAAAACCTTTTTTTATATCAGATAAATGGAAAAATTTTGACAGCTGCAGCAGTTTTCGATGCCTTGGAGCAGACGCTTGAAGAAATATTCTGCAGGGTCGCCATTTTGTAAAAAAAATCACATGTTTTTTACACTTTAACAATGTAAGAAAAAGATGTTAAAATTAATAAATGATCTAGTTATTTGATCAACTTAAAAAAATTCTTTAAAATTGATTGATTTTACCCTTTCTAAAGGTATCTCTCCCCTTAAGTGAATTCAAGTGGCTTCAAGGTAAGTTACGCTACTCAAATAAACGGCAGTCGGTTTAATTTATCGGTGTTTTTTCCGGAAGCTAAAATTTGGAACGATTTGAAAACTTTTAAACTAATATCATAATTTTCGTTAATTTCTGAAACATTTGAATAAAATACACTGCGAAATTTTTCCACAAAATTTCACATAAACTTGAACATTTATTCTTTAATTTTCATATTTGTATGTAAACTAATATATAGTTGGAATCGTTATCAGCAGCACTTCGACTGAGTGAGGGGAAGCCGCGCTGTAGGGGGACCGTACGCAGATATCTGAGGCGGAATTGACCATCGGCCTATCGTGGCATCTTAGCCGTGTGCGGGGAAGTTGGGCAGTAGGAGGTAGAGCAACCAGGTAAACGGCGATTAATTGAGCATCGCCCAATTTACTTACCCTAAGTTTTGTCTGTATCAACTGGAGAGGATATGTGAGGGTCGTGGCTACAGTCTTAGCAATTGCACCAATGGCAAAGAAGACCCACGCAGGTGGCTGAGAATGTATAAACTTACTATTAACTCGCCTCTTTAAACTCTCATATGTCATAAACTGAATAGCAGGATTAATGACCAGCATTAAACTTGGAAGTGTGCCGGCCCATAATCGCCTAAAACCTTCATTTTTCCAAATATGGATAAGCCCACCTGAAACAATTGGGTCGGGTTTTCAAATTCTTTTTCTTTATGTCATGAGTGAACCAAAATTTTTTAAATAATCATTTCCGCAACATACCATGAAGGGAATTAAATTTTGATTTGTTGTTATTGTCTGTTCCTACACCCTTCATCTTTAGTCTGGTATTGACCACCCAGAGAGGTGTTGTCAGAAGAACATTTATCACTCCTACAGAACAAAATTGACATTGTACTTCAAAAAAGTGACTAAAAGTGCCTACTTTTCATATAAAGAAGCCTGTAATGTCAATAGAAGTACTTATTTGCTCAAAAATGTTGATTCTATTACACATTTAATTTGTCGGCTTGCATTTACAATAGAAGATGAAATTTTATTGTTGAATTTAGGGGCGAAAAAAGGGCACAATTGTTAGAATAAATGTAAGTAATTTTCAGGCAAATTGTAATTGATTTTATTACACACTTTGGCCATTAACTGCCTTATTCATATTTCGATGCTTTACAATAAGAAATAGAAAACCCAAAAATTATAAATATAAATAATTAAAAATGTTATTACTGCAGATTGCACAGCCTGAAATTCTTTTAAAACAGGTCAAATAGGGTGATTTTGCAAATAAATAAGATAATAAGAAAAACCAGGAAGATCAATTTTCTACTAAAAAACACGACTTTTCGAGAAAGTACATGAATGATAAACCAAATACAGTGAAACTCTTCAATAGCCCTCTTTTCTACAGCCCTTCCGAGAATTGAAGCCGAGCCGCATATAGGTGTAACTGGTGCTGCGCGGGATATGCGGCTGTCACTTAGGCGTGCACTCAAGCATGAACAAACAAAAGCGGAGCGGGCTATGAGTTAGTTCCCGCCCATCGTTAACCCCCAAAATCGGCGCTATAAAGAGTTTCACTGTAATTGATTTTTTTACGAAACAAAAGAACAATTTTCAACCGAAAATGGAATAGTTAAGTTTTTAGTTAAAACCATTAATTAGAAAAAATAAACGAAATAGTTGAATTTTCAATCACGAAAGATGAATTCTCGACAAAAAATGTAATAGTTAATATTTCAACAAAAAATACAAATATTCTATCAAATATTTGAATTCACAACCAAAAATATTGTTATTTTTCAACCAAACAGACGCATTTTAATAAAAAAAACACTAAATTTCTACCAAATGAGCTGAATTATAAAAAAAAATGGACGAATTTTTAACAAAAACATTAATTTTCAACCAAAAAGATGAATTTTCTAAACAAAGACGAATTTTCAAAAAAATATATGAATTTTCAACCAAATAGTTTAGTCTTCAAGGAAATAGTTGAATTTCCAACCAAAATTTGTTCTACTGAATAAGTCGATATTCAACAAAATACGTGAATTTTTAATCAAAGAATTTAAATGTTTAGTAAAAAAGATAATTTTTTATTTACAAAGATTAATTTTCAACAAAAAAAGACCGAATGCATTTCAAATCAGATAGGGCCCTACAGTTGAAATCGCAGAATCTCTCCCGGACGAAATACGTTGTTTTTTAGAGGAAATTAGTCGATACGTATTACTCTGATTTGCAAAAAAAACGTTCTAAAAAGTTATGTGTATTTGAATTTTGTACTTCGTTTTTACAAAAACTAGAATTTGTTTCTTTAAACATCTATAACTATCGGTCTAATTGATATATTTATTATTTTCTTCTTTATTTTAATAAACTACATCGCCTTCTTTCAAAATCCACTAGAAAATTGGAAAAAGATTAAAATTTGTTCTCGCAAACTATGAAAAATATCGCAAAAAAACAAGAGACATTTTTCATAGAACTTTTTAGACCCACAATCTTTTTTAACATTTTTTGTTATCTGTCAGTGTTTAAAAAAGAAATTCGATTGAAAGAAAAAAGAATTCTCCTGAGTTAAAAAGTTATTTAGCTATTTTGTTAATTTAAAACCTTTTTATAATTTTCCGGAGGAAAAATAGAGGTTTAAAGAAAAAAATTCTGGTTTTTGGAAAAACAAAGCAAGAAATTCAAATACGCATAACTTTTTAGACATTTATTTTTCAAATCAGAAAAATACGTATCGCATAATTTCCTCTAAAAATAACATATTTCGTCCCCGAGAGATTCTGCGATTTCAAGAGTAAGACCCTACCTGATTTGAAATGGATTCGGTCAAAAAGAATTTTCAAAAAAAGAGATGCGTTTCCAACTACCATAATGAATCATCAACCAAAAAATTAATTTTTAATAAAATAGTTGAATTTTGAACCAAAAAAAATTATCAATTCTCAATCATAAAGCTGACAACGGTTACATTTTCATATAAAAATTATTTAGAATAAAATAATAGTTAATGAGCTTTCAAAATAGTATTTAAATTTTCAAAAGGAGGAGGTAAATTTTTAACTATGTAAAATGATGAATCTTCGACTGGAATAAATCAATTGTTAGTGTAAAAAAACAAATTATCAAATAAAGAGATGAATTTTTAACTAAAATGATGAAGCTTTAACAACAACAAATATTATTTTAACAAAATTCAGAACCAAAAATTTGAGTTTATAAAGTAAAAAGTCAAACAGTTTTGAAAAAATTTGACTTATCACCCCAAAATTATCAATTCTTAAGTAAAAAGTTAATTAAAAAAAAAAACTAAATTGTACCCTGAATTAAAAAAGTGCAATCAAACAGTTGCATTTAGAATCAGATAGTTGCACTTTACAGAAAATGAAACAAATTTTCAATAAAAAAGTTGAATTTTTAAGCAAATAGTTAAATTTTCAACTAAATGGTTGAAATTTTGAACAAATCAGATTAATCTGCAATTTTCAACCAAAGTTTTTAATTTTTAATCACAATAGATGAATTTTCAATCAGAAAAAATGAATTTTCTATCCAAAAAGACGAATGTTCACCAAAACAGTTAAATTTTCGATAAACAAAATATTACTTTTTAACAAAATACAGTGAAACTCTTCTATAGCGTCGATTTTGGGGCTATAGAACGGAGGGCTATTGAAGGGGTTCACTGTAGTTAAATTTTCATTATAATAATTAAATTTTGACCCAAACAATTAAGTTGGTAAAAACAGGTGAATTCGGAACAAAAAATAATAATAGTATTCTTTTCAACCAAAAAGAGTTAACTTTCAAACAAAATTTAACAGATTTTCTAATTGGGTTCTATTAATTTAGTTCGCATCTAAGCATACAAGTCAGAAAAAGGGGACGATTCTTTAAAATAGAGGGAAACATGGAATAGCATTTTCATATACCATAGAATAATTGAATATTCTTTTTTTCTTTTACATAAAATAAAAAATTAAATGGATTAAAGTGACTAAAGTGGCCATTTCCGTTAAAGAAAGTGAATTTTTCTTAAAAAATTAAATAAAAGTGACTTAAGTGACTGTGCGGTAGTCCAACATTGTCTTACATTCATTGTTTGTTGTTGCAATTTTGGGTTAATTGAAAAATGAATTATATTTTCAAAAAAGTATTACCTGCAGTGGATGCTAGTAGCAGGTCATTTTTGGCCGATTGTTGCTTAGAGCTTTTAAGCATTTTTAATCCATGGAAAGTATAAAAGTAAACAAAGTTACTGGCACATAAGCTTTGCAATACTGGCACAATTCCTCTGTAAAGTGTACATCTGAAAGTGAATTTTGTATTTATTGTTTTCAAATATAAGTTAATTCGTACAATTTGTAGGCTCTGAATCTGTCACGCTCAGAAAAACAATTTCTTGAATAAAAAAATTGTATACTTGAAAATTTGATTGAATGAAAGAAACTGTAGCTGAATCAAAATAATATTTAACTGACTGAACCAAATGTTTTGGTTGAATCAACCAAATACTTTATCTAGCAAAAGGATTAAAAAAAACTGAAAAATTTAATTGGGTCAACTATATATTTTTCTGTCCTTATAATAACTATATTCTAAGTTTGTACCAACCAACATTTTGTTGATTCAACCAAAGTGTTTCTTGACTGCATGTATGAATTTATGAAATATGTGTGAGACTTACGATCCTTCTTTTGACACCAATTCTTGGATAATCGCAAATGTATGTTTTGCTTCACGACCTTCTTCCACTGCAAACAAAAAAAGGAAAAGGAATCAACAGAAGTGTATGATTAAAATACGTGAATACCAAGTGCTTCCTTAGGTAAGA
>NC_046659.1:90627140-90640992 GCF_010883055.1 Belonocnema kinseyi | reverse complement strand
ATTAAAAAGTTAAGTGGAAATTCTATACACGGAAGAAATATAAGAAAATGATTTAAAAAGAATATACCTTGGGATAATAAAGTTGAGCTTTATTTCTATAGATATAAAAAATTATAATTAATATTCATTATTCATGGCAAAATGGCAAAAAGTCAGACAATTTTTCCTTTGGTAGATCGACAGATTATACTTTTCATTTAAATTCAGCAGTTTTGCTACTTTGAATACATTCGATTTCATAAATATTTATATTAGCATAAAAAAAAGATTGTTCAAAACTTACGTTGTATTCTAGATCGAACAGTGTCCAGGGGAAAGAAGGTAGCCATAGCTACAACGCTTCCCTGAAATTCAAATAATTTTTATCAATTTTTGTTGATACAAAGAAAAAATATACCAGACTTTATTTCTATGTTAGATTTTGATTGGAAACAAAATTATATATGATATTCTCTATATGATTAACTCTGATCACAATCTGACATTAGATAATACGATTAAAATGGAATATACACTTCACTTTCTTATAAGAAACATAGTTATGTTTTGTCGCAAATATTATTACTTTTTTGCATTCAATGTTCTCCACAACTAATACAGCAGAAGAAATAAAAAATTAGACAATATTTTAAAAAAGGAGTTGTATTCATGCAAATTTTCACTAGTGTAACGTTTTGGTATAAAATGGCGTCCCTCATCAGTGAATTTGATTAAATCTGTGAAAATTAAATAATTTCTTGTAGGGACGGAATTTAAAATTGAAAGTGTTATTTGATTCATACAGCTGTTGGAAAAATTATCCAATATTTTATTTTTATTATTCAAATGATTAAAATATGCCTGGAAAATTTTATTTTCAAAAATCAAATTTTCTTTTAATTGTCAATGTACGTCAGATGTAGATTCTCATTAAAACAATGTTTAAAACAAATTATTTTATACAAAATAAAACTATTTTTTTATAAAATGTACGTCGCTGAACAATTGTTAAAGAATATTTGAAGAATTATTTAACGAAAAGTTTTTCTACTGCAATATAATTTTGCAAAAATGTATGATAATAGAAGAAAATACAGTACATTTCAATTACAACCATTTTTTTAATTAAAATTTTGTCATCAAACGTACGTAGGCATAAAAATTTTGTTAAAGAATTCATCAACTAGAATCTTTTTCGATATTTTTCTGTATTATTTTAGTATAGTGTGGAAGTTTTCATCAAATGTGTACATTTGGCAAAACAGTTCAAAACATATTTGAATAATTATTTCATTAATATGTTTTAAATAAGTTTTTATTTTTACAACAGTGTAATTTTAGAGAAAAGATTTACTTTTACAGACGTTTTTTATGTAACTATAATAATTATTACAAAATTTTACATAATTTTGCAACTGCGATAATATACCAAAAACAACTATTTTAATTTTTTAATTGTCTCCCTACCATAAATGATATAATTTTTACAGAATTAATCAAATTCACTGATAAGGGCCACCATCGTGTGCCGAAACGTTTGAAACGATTTAATTGTCGTCAATTTACCTGAGCCTGAGACCAACAACAAACATAAAAATTTTCAAAGAAATTTATATAGGTACAATATTTGTCTGAAATAAATCTAAAAAATAACGTACCAAAAAGATTTGTAAATATTTTTAATGAGTAAAATGAGTTCTGAAATATTATAATTAAATAAAAAGTGCAACTTTTACCGAAAGGGAAAACAAAAATTAACAATGGGAATATTTTCCTCTTTTACTTATCTGAAAACTTTCTGCCAAAGAGGTGCATGCTACGAAATAATAGTACAGCTAAATGTCAATTATTTTTTATTACTAATTATTCAATAATACTTATTGATTCTTCAATAAAAAAACTGATTCATATCTTGAATTTAGTCCATGACTACAATTTGTAGAATTTTTAATTAACTCAAATTTAGATAGTAGAGAAGTAAAAAAAAGAGAAAAAAGCTATATACATAGAATATATTCGGGGATTTAAAGCAAAGAATAACATCAATTTTAATTTATTAAAAAATATATATCAAAATATATTCATTATTTTAAATAGAAAAAATTATGGCTAAAAATTATTTTATCCCTAGAATTTATTTTCTATTTATTAAGGAATAAGTATTACATTTTATGAAACAAGAGATAAACTTATGGAGACACTAATGGGCCTAGAATACAAGAATTTGTGATTTCATTACAATTCCATTGTCTGAAATGCCCATGCAAAATTTTTTTCCTGGAATAATATGAACATCATTTTTTCTATAATAATATAATAATTACTTCAATTTTTTTTGTTTGATAAAATTTAAAGCCTATTCCTGAATAAATACAAAAATAATTTTTAGTGAGGAAAATATTTTTTAGCCTTAAGTTTGTATTTAAAAAATCAAAATTAATCAAATTCATTTTTAGAACTAAAACGGCCTAGCGGATGATATTATGAAACAAATTATATATATAAAGTTTTCACAAATAGTTTGGTTAGAAACAATTTTTTCTTGTTGAATTGTTAATCAGTTGCTCTATTAAATTCAGGCACTAGCAAAAACAATCACAAAATTGACAGAAAACGAGAAGATCGAATTAAATATATTGTACTTTTTATATATATTTTTTCATTTATAAAAAATAAAGACATTTTTCTAAAATTGGCCTCGACAATTCCCTTCGGAATTTTATTACCTTAAAAAAATTCAAATTTGATAATATTCGTAGGTTATTTTTTTAACCCAATTTTTATTTACACCTTTTAAAAAACTTATTTTTGATAAGTATCAGGTTGAGATTTTAATTAAACTACTTATAATTTTGAGAATTATGTACATCTTTCCGGAAAATCTTATTTTTTGCTAAGCGCAACGATGATCTGGAAAATGTAAAATTTATGTGAGCAAAAAAAGAAAATTGAGGTAAATAGATCATAGTGCTCAAGTTTAAAAATTGGGGTTGATTCTGCACTAATATTTTAAGATTATTACGTTATCCAACGAGGAAAATAAATAATCACAAAAAATCACAAAAAATCACAAATTTCTAAAATTGCTAATATTTAAAAAAAAAACCCTTGAGTAATATTTACATGAAAAAAGGTTTCTATCGAAAAATGGAAATAAACAAAATTTGCCAATTATCTCTAAAATCTGTTATGAATTGCCTTTTTTATACAGGTTTAAAAAGAAAAGCGAACTTGACGAAAAATCAAATAAACAAATTCACTGAAAATCCTGATTCAGAAAATCTAATAAACCGCTGAATCCCTGACATGATCGCCTAGAACTTTGGCTAAAATAAAAAAAAATTTTCAGAATGACTCACAAATATTAAATGTTTTAAATATATACTCACACATGCTCCAGATACTGCGTGGATCAGCGTTTCATAAGTGAAAAGACTATTGGAACTCATTTTGATGACCAGCAATTTACTGTATTGCACAGAAATTCAAATTTAAAAAACACCGGTCCGCAAAACTAAGTGAGATATGCAAAAATTTAATCTCTATTTTTAACCGTATTTTTTATCAATGTTTGGTATATGTAAATCGAGTTTCGTACAGCGTGAAATTAATTGTAAGAATGTTATTGGCGAATATGCATTAATAAAAAAAGCATGAGTCGTCATTCTATAAGCAATGTGAGGAATATTATTTATCAAAGTCATTTGCACACTTGCACTTTGTCACAGAAAATTTTTAATGTGATGATTTTTCATAAAAGTGCACTTTACATATATTACGAATTATTTACAATTGCACAAGCCATGTGGTTATGCAGATAAAAAACGATGCAATAGTAAATATTTAATTATTACATTTTGCTTTTTGAGATAAGGCCCGATAAATTATAATCTTGTGGAACGGATAAAAGTAGTTTCTTTTTCTGACATCATTAGAATATCGCCTAATAAGTTATAATTATTTGATAAAAATAACTGCACCAAACACCACGCACATCATGCGAAGAACGACAGTCTGTGAATGTTCACATTTTTAACTCTCTTAGCCTTATTACACGCTTAAGGCTTTATTTCAACGTTCATGGAGACAATTTAGCTTTGGCAGCTGAAATCGTGGCAAGGTAGTTTAGTTTGCGCTTGCGCATACGGAACACCTTTGTATTGATGCGGTTAACACGTGGACATAGGAAACACGGACTAGGCATACCATCCTAACTTAGCGAGCGGGGTTGAATCCACGGGAGGGGGGGGCAGAATTCCATGAGTGGGGAGAGCCGCCATCTTACGATGTACCATTCGATTATGCGACGAGCATTTTTGCCGACAAACTGTGTATGAAAATATAAAAATGTGGGCGCTGCCATGTTTGTCGCGGGACATCAAAAGGTGGCGGACCTCCCCCCTCATTGCATCACCCCCGCAATGGCATGCTTAATCCCTTGTTTCCTATGTCCATGGTTAACAATAATTCGTCCCGTCCACGCGCAAGAGCGCGAGATTGAAGATTTTTGTCGGTACATATATTATAAGAGAGAAAATATTGGTTTTAACAAGTTTTTTTTTACTACTAAAGACACCGTGTGCGGAAAGATAAAATAAATTCGGTATTTCCCACATTTAATTTAATTTAAGGGCATGTGACACAGCTAAATACCTATATTACCGACCACAGTTTTTCAGTTCACTGAATGTTTTTTTGAACCTAAGAACTTTTTTTGTAAATGAAATATCGAGCTGAAACTTTGGGAAATGTATTAGAGTACAATAAAGTACGTTTAGGAACTGCATTTTGGTAGGAATTTCACTGAAAATTATTTCATCTTTTTTCTGAACCTCAACATTTTTTGAACTTTCGAACTTTTTTTATACATAAAATATCGGTCTCAAACTTTGAGAAATGCTAGAGCCCAAAGAAAACTACGTTCAAGTAAAAAGCTTAATAATAAAAGATGTAAAAAAATATATTTTAACAATCAATTCCAACGGCATCAGCCGGTAACATTGTACACGAAAATACGAAACCTGGCGGCCACTAGACGAGGCTCTAGAGGGTTCGTATTTTCGATTACAACGTTACCGACTGATTCCGTTGGAATTGATTGTCGAAATATTTTTTTTTACATATTTTATTATTACGCTTTGTACTTTAACGTACTTTTCTTTGGGCTCTAGCATTTCTCAAAGTTTGAGACCGATATTTTATGTATAAAAAAAGTTCGAACGTTCAAAAATGTGGAGGTTCAGAAAAAAGATGAAATAATTTTCAGTGAAGTTCCTACCAAAATGCAGTACCTAAACGTACTTTATTCTACTCTAATACATTTCCTAAAGTTTCAGCTCGATATTTTATTTACAAAAAAAGTTCTTAGGTTCAAAAAAACATTCAGTGAACTGAAAAACTGTGGTCGGTAATATAGGTATTTAGCTGTGTCACATGCCCTTAAAAAATTATTTGATGTATGTCCTGTTTTACCGACGTCGTGCACTGACCCAGAATAGAATCCATGGACATAGGAAACAAGGGACTAGGCATGCCATTGCGGGGGTGATGCAATGAGGGGGGTGGGGTCCGCCACCTTTTGATGTCACGCGACAAACATGGCAGCGCCCACATGTTTATATTTTCATACACAGTTTGCCAGCAAAAGTGCTCGTGCTCATAATCAAATGGCACATCGTAACATGGCGGCTCTCCCCACTCATGGACCCCCCCCCGTGGATTCAACCCCGCTCGCTATGAATTTTCTACAAGAACTGAATTTTCAACCCAAAAATATAAATTTTTAACAAAACAAGTAAATTTTGGACCTAAATAGTTTACTTTTCAACTATAAAAAACAAACTTTCTACAGAACAAAATTGTATTTTTAACTTGGAAAGATGAAAATTTAATCAAAAGTTTATTTTTATATCAGATTGTTCAATTTTCAAGTAAAACAGGCGAAATTTCTACAAAAGAATTGAATTTTCCACTCACAAATATGAATTTTCAAGCACAAACAAAAGTAAATTTCGACCCAATACTTAAATTTTCTAATATATTGTTGAATTTTCATGTCAAAAATACGAATATTCTAAAAAAAAGTTGAATATTCACCCAAAAAATATGTATTTTCAACAAAAAATCAGTTTTTAACCAATTAGTTGAATGTTCAGCCCATGAAAATAAACATTTTACCAAACAGTTGAATTTTTAACTCAAAAATATGCCTATTGCACGTGGCGTCGCAAATGTTTGAGCGCGCCAAGGGCGCAAGACTTTTGGTTCTCGAGCTTAGCGATCGATAATATATTAATTGTACAACTTATAAAAGTTTAAATTTTTTAATTTTGTAACTTAACGGCATTTAATTAAAAAAGTTTCACTTGAAATGTCTCAGAATCTTCATTTTATATGCGTAAATTATTTAGACTTTTAATCAAAAAATTTACACGTTAATTTCAAAAGTAAAAAATCCAAAATGGTTCCTCTTTGAGTGTTTCAATTTGATTTTCAGTTTTTATAACTTCGAATGAAAACATTTTTAGATTCAAGAGTTCAAATGTTTAAATTACAATCACTGTCAAAATTAGTCGCTTGGCTGCTCGTGATTGCTCACAATCTCTCGTTGACTCCTACTGACTTGCTCACGATAAAACCACTTGAATCGAGAGAGATTTACCCCTCGATTTTCTTATTGAGTTATATTAACAAAAAAGGGAATGTGTAAATAAGGGAAAAAGGGTGAAGTAGGTAACAATGAAAGTACTTTGATCACTATTTAATGAAATACCACCTGTGTTTTTTATTCACTTTTTTATTGTAATATGTTAACGTGTAAGTACATTATGGAAAAAATTTATTCGACATTCTTATGCGTATATGGCTTTGGAGTTCCTCTTTATGCTTTATGCAAAAGTAAAATATATTCAATTCCAGTCAATATTGAATTAGAGTTTTCTGCGATTATTGTTAATTCAGAAGCAACACTTTTTGATTTCATGAAGTTTTATCAAATATAGGGGGAATAAATACGCTACAGATTATACAAATGTTAATCATTATCACGAGAAAGGTATAAGATAACGCTTATTCTATATAGTACGTATTCATGTGGCTTTTTAAAATAATAATCATTCAAAAAAAAATCAAACTTACATATTACAAGGGTCATATTATTCCAAACTTTTATTTACTTTAAAAGTTTTTTAAATCCGACAAACAATTTATTGTCAAAGTGTACAGTCAATGAGATCAGGCTTCTGCGACCATTAAATAACAAAAGAAAGAAACAACAAGAAATGCGACAAATTAAACAGACAGCAGATGTACACAAATCTGCTATGAATCTTTTATTAAAACAAGGTTTAGGTTTCGGATAGTATAGAATTCTGTTTTTTTCGAGATTGAATTTATTTTCGGTTATTTGTACTAAAATTTTTTTGCTATAGTTTTTATACATTTTTGGCACAACTTTGAGGCAAATCAAAATTGCATCCAAAATCGAATAGTGGGAAGTATCATTTTTTATTTAAATATACGAACATAAATTAGTCCGAAACTAGAAAAGTATATTTAAAAAATTTGATGGAGCCATCAACAATTATTGATCTTAGAAAGCTTGCGTTGCGTCTTTCCGAAAGTGGAGATTGCCAAAAAGTTGAGAATGATCAACTATGATATTTTCAAAAAAATCTTTTCAACTCTATCAAGCATTTCTTTATCAATTAATCGGTGAAATCGACTGCTAAACTTAAAAGGAAAAATTGACTATCGACATAAATGTATTTTAAATTCTCAGCATTTTGACAAGGATTCATAAAACACGTGTTGTTCTCGCGAGCACGCGCTCGTATACGAAAATGGATTTTTACAATATTTCTCTATCAACTATGCTAAGACATATCTGATTTTGATCCCAGTGAGTTTCCCATTGGTTGAAGCTCTTTCTATTAAAGTAAAATTTATAGATTTACAAACAACAATAATAATTGAAGAGTGAACTTTACAACGCCTAGCATTATTGTGATCTTAAATGGATTCATTTTGCATATTTTACTTCCATTGAAATAGATTGGTATTTTACCAATCTAATGTGACTGAAGCAATTATTATCAAATGAATATGAAACCTCAATTCTGTAGTTTGTTTTGAATCCATCACATGAGATATAAAATTTCATCATAATATCAATATTTTTATTTAACGTTTATGGTATAATAATCCAATCTGAAAAAGTGATATTACGATATGTCTCGAAATTCTCACAATCATTGCTGTTCAATACCCAAGTGAATTTTCATTACTTGCGAAGTAGTTTTCTATCTTAAAATTGTAATTTTGAAAATTAAATCTACCAATAATCTCGATTAATAAGAAAAATTATTAAAGAAACCTTATGTAAATTAAGAAACATTTGTGCTGGAAATAAGTATTAAAAGAAAAATTAATTTAAAATCATAAAATTTTCAAGAAAACTCAAAATTACTAAAAATTTTTAGGTTACGTTAGGATTTTTTTAGTGGAAATGAGTATTAGAAAAATTAATAGATTTAAAAGATTAAACATTTGTCAACAATTTATATGTTTCGGTTTTCTTAGCGTTTTTTAGCGGAAATTGTAATTTTTACACAAAAATTATTACATGTGAAATACCATTTTTTATCAAATTTAGGTTATGTTGGTGTTTTTCATCGGCAATAGGTATTTTTTAACAAAAATGATTTATATATTTAAATACAATGATTTTTGTTTGAAATAATAATTGTACAAGCTTGAATAGATTCGGTTTGTGGCAGAATGTTTCATAGGATATTGAAATTTTGATAGAAAAATCATTATAGATTTCAATGAAGATTCATAATTTTCAACAATTTTAGGTTACGTTGTCTTTTTAACGAAAATTGGTATTTTCAAAGAAGAAAATTTTTAATAATATGAACAAGATTTAGAATATTTGAACAGTTTTGGATTATATTAGAGTTTTCAGTCCAAAATTGGTATTTGTAATAAAAAAATTTATTTTAAAGAAGATTTACAACTTTGCACAAATTTTTAACAATTTAAGGATATATTGTCCAAATTGATATATTGATATATTGACCGCGTCGACATAAGTAAATGTTTACGGCTTCTCGTTCGATCACCAAAGTTAATCAGCGCTTGCCTAGGTTATACTTGGATGAGGTTCGTCGTACTATAGATGTAGTTTAAGTTTATCGTCTTTCTTTAAGCTATCTTCGCTTCCGAACTAATAATAATAATAATAATAATAATAATAATAATAATAATATTTTCACATTCAAATCACCTTGGAAATCGGTTCTTTGAAGAAAAATCATCAAATTTCAAAGAAAATTTACATTTAGGAGCAATTTCTTTTATGTTATGATAGTGCTTTTCAACGAAAATTATTACTTCTAATAAAGAAGAAATGCAATACAAAAAATATAACAATTGTTTGAAAGATGTTAGATTAATTTTGCGCTTTTCACCAGACATCTATACAGATTAAAAAATACAATTTTTGTACAATTTAAAGTTATTTTAACGTTTTTTACTGAAAGTCGGTTATTTATTTTAAATAAAAAAACATTAGGTTCAAAACAAGATTTGCAATTATAAACAATTTCTTGTTATGTTTCGTTAGTATTTTTTATGTAAAATTGATATTTTTCGTAAAATTGAATGGGTTTCAAAGAATATTTACAATACAGTGAAACCCTTCAATAGCCCTCCCTTCTATAGCCCTTCCGAGAATTGACGCCGCGCCGTATGCTGGTATAACAGGATCTGCGCGGGGGCCGGGGGATCTGCGATTGTCACTCAGGCGAGCAGTCAAGCGTGAACAAACAATAGCGGAGCGAGCTACACTGAGTAAGTTCCTACCCACCGTCAATAATAAAATATGTGAGGGTTTTTCATCTGAAATATTATTTTAAAGAAAATTATTTGTCTTCAAAAATTAAACTTAAAATTTTGTATAATTTGTGGTAATGTTAGCGTTTCTCGTTATGTTTTTATGTTAGTGTTTTCCTATGAAATGCAAAAATTTTGTATTAATGTTAATTTGATATTTTAATTTAAAATTGCATGAGAAAAAATAATAATCGCGCGGCTAGCGCGCGTGTTTGATTTCTAGTTAAGGAAAATTTTTTTTAAAACATTGGGTTGATCATCTTACGTCATGAGGATTGATTTCAATTTATAAAGTTGCGATAAAAAGGTTTTTTCCATATTTTGTATTACGATCTGTATTTCTTTTCGAGCGATAGAATTTTAATAAAGTTACTATTTACGAAGGTGGCAGATTATTGAAGTCGATTCAATTTTTCTTAGTTCTTATCTCGCTTTATGGATTAAAAAAAAATACAGAATCAAGTATGGCAAACGACTAAACTTTTTCAAAAAATATATTATAAAAAATATATTAAATAACCCTAACAATTGTGATAAAAGAAAGGAATTACAGCGTATTCCATGCAAAATTGTAAACTGCCCTCGCGACGAAATATTATAGCATCAAAAGTACACGCCTATAATGAATTTCCTACAATTTTTCGAGATTATAGGACCTGTATGTAGACAATCATTATTAAGAAAATGATTATAGAATAATCACCATTGGAATGAATAATACAAAAATATTTGATCAGTCAAGCCCGTGTAAAGCTTACCCGATTCCTACCTTATCGACATGTTTTTCCAACCACTTACAACACCAATTAGGATATCAAGTTGAAAACCTTACAAGTTATATAGAAGGCATTAAGGATCGTTTATAGGGTGTTAAGCTTCTGAAAATTCGAAAAAAATATTCAAAAAATTTCTAAAATTAATTTTTTTTTGTATTTACAGAAATTTAGAACCATAAAAATTTTCTTAGCACCTTTTATTCAATTTCCCAATTGTTTAATTCCATAACTTAGTTCGTGGGGACGTAAGCAGTTGCAAAAACAATGTCAGTAAAGTAGGAATTGGATAAGTAGTATATGGACTCAATGTAGGAAGTAGATTAACTAAAAAAAAACCATTTCTTTTATTATCACTTAAAAATTCATTTAAATCCCCTGATACGTTTGAAAATATTTTTAAATCTATTAAATTATTTGAGATATGTTAAAATCTGTAGAAATCACTTGAAAATAAAATTAACTTATTCACAAAAATTCTCCAGGAAGCCCTTGAAATAGCGTTTTTTAATTCCTGCATATACCTTGAGATCGTTGAAAACCCATAGAAATCCCATGAAATAAAATTTATTCTATTCTCTAAAGTTTTAAAAGTTGAAATCCCTTAAAATCATTAAAATCCTTGAAAATCATGAGAATCCATTAAAATAAGTAGAAACGTTGGAAATCCTTGGGGATTGAATAATAAAATCTTTTCAATATTTGTAAATTTCTTGAAATACCTTAAAATCCTTTCAAATATTTGAAATCGCTATAGGAATTCCTTACAATTTGATTGAATTTAATTTATTTTCCAAAGTTCTCCAAAAATACCTTAAAATATTTGGAAATCCTACAAAATTCTTTGAAATTCCTTCCAATTTTCAAAATATCAAGCTAAAAATCTTTAAAATCGCATAAATGCTTTGAAATAATTGGATGTCCTAAATCTGATGAAATTCTTTTAAAACCCTTGATATTTTTGGAAATGCTACAAAATTCTTAAAATTTTGTTTACATGCTTTGAAATTGTTTAGTATATTTTAAAATATATAAATATATAGTCGAAAAAATCCATTAAAATAAGTAGAAAGCCCTATAGTTTAATTTAAATTAAACGTAAAAACATGTTCAGATTTCTAGAAATCTTTGAATCTTCGGATTCGTTGAGATCCTTGAATATTCAATAAAATCCTTCAAACCTTGTGGAATTCTTCAAAACCTCTTAAAAACTCTTGAAATTACATTTAATTTATTTGATTTCCTACATTTCTTTAGAAAACCATCCAAATCGAGTTTAAAATCTTTGGAAATCCTAGCAAATTTCTTGAACCCCCTTACAAACGTTGGAATCTCTTAAAATTCTTCAGAATCTGTTAAAATAGCTTAAAATCTTTTAAATATTTTAAAATCTCGTAAATCCTTTAAAATATTTGGACATCCTAAAAAAACCGTTAAATCTTATTGCGAAATTCTTTGAAATACCTTCAAATCTCTGAAAATGCTACAAAATTCTTTGAAATTCCCTTGAAATAATTTGAAACCCTACGTGAATTAAATAAGTCAATGATTCGTTTATAGGTTTTCTAGTTTTTGCATTACTTTTTCAAATATTCTAATATGATTTATATATATTCTGAGTTTCTTTTATTGGTTTCATACAATGAATTTTCTAGAATTGCAAAAAAAAATGATAAGATATCCATGACAGGAAAATCATTTTAAGACCTATAATGAATTTCCTATAATATTTTTTTGTGACGCTGTAAAATGTAACTAAAAAAATATACAAAAAATAATATGTAATGCGTTCTTCTTCTTCTTTAAAAAAAAAAAATGGGAAAGCCCGACTACCCTGAAAAAGTCGGGAGGATGGGTCTCCATGGCATCTCAGCCTAGCTACAGAAAACGATCTAATCCATTCTTGTCGAGTAGGCCTGCCCAGCGAGGAGAAATTTCCGACCGAAGCAGATATTGAACTCCATCTCTTCTAGGCCACTATCCGTCATCACTATTGTCTTTATCACTATCCAGCTGACTTCTGCTCTTCAGAATAAATGTAAGACTAAGTGCAACATTTGCTTCGGTCGGTGATTTCTCCTCGCTGGGCACAACTGCTATACAACAATGCACAAGATCGTTTTTTTTTAAATTACAACCAGACTGAAAGACTTCTATGCCATCTCAGCCTGGTTGTAATTAACAAACGAATGCACTGCAGCGGAGCAGGCCTGTCCGGCAAGGAAAAATTCCCGACTAAAGCAGATGTTGCACTTCCATTTCTTCAGGCTTCGTTATTAGAACAAGAGATGACCACGTGAATTTACCACAACACCAGATTACTCCTGCTTTTCAGAAGAAATTGAGGTGTAAGCGCAACATCTACTTCGGTCGGGATCTTCTCCTCGCTGGGCAGATGTTGTAGAATACCTTCAACTGCATGTAATCTAAGTTAATTTTATCATTTCCAAACGCACCTGAATTGAGAAATTGAAAAATGTACAACTAATTTTTCTATCTTCATTAATTTACAAAGTTATTGTTACTGAATGCAACACATTTTTCCAGAATCTGCAGATCGCAAAGTGATTCGTGACCCTGGATTATTTTCAGTGCCTGTGACTAACGCACAGGTTTTTGTTCGCATAATCATCAGATCCGTTCTAATACTTGGACGTCGAACATTGGGCGCAACGACTCCGCATGCATCACTCAAACGTCGCTTAATACTAAGTGTAGATTTGTGTTTTGGCTGAGATGGAGGTAACATTGTCGGGGATCCAAATGTTAAAGGTACTTTTCGATGATGATTGGGTGCCATTTCCAATGGCAAGCCCGCTACTATAAATAAATGGTAGAAAAGATCATCTACATGGTAGTTTCTTTTTGCTGAAACTTCTACAAAGACACAGCAGTCATCTTGACTAGCACAGTATTGCTGTGCTTCTTCAACGGTGACGGATCTGAAAACAACAGCAGATATTTCAATCTTCAGCTCAGACCAAGATGAATTTTGTTCGCTACACGCGGAAAAAAGTTTTTTAATGTTTATGGAACTAAATCAAGAGACGCTAATATAAGCGATAACCTAACACAGTTTTCTGGGCTACGATGATGTAACTTTACGACTTTTTTATACTTATTTTTTACTTTTTGAGACTCAAAGAAAAATGCGACTTTTTGAGACTTTTTTTGAGACTTGTAGCTTTGGGCAGAAACGTTTA
>NC_046659.1:90573891-90627040 GCF_010883055.1 Belonocnema kinseyi | reverse complement strand
AATCTGAAAAATCTATATCCCTTCCACACACTACTCCTTTCCCCTGCCGAGTGAGTCACGCCTACCCCGAAAGGGAAATGGCTTAATGGTGTAATAATAATAATAATGTCTGAGAGATTCTCAGTATATATTTGGTAGACGTTTCGATTGTACGTCGACAGTCATCATCAGTATAAATTATTTCTTTCCACGAGATTTTGCATCTGTTTGTTAAATTTAATTTGTTGGTTACTGAAATGACTCCGTCTGCTGGACGGACTTGAATAAAGATTGAGATTATTGCTGACATTGAAAAACACAAACTTATCACATGCCGATAAGTTTGTGTTTTTCAATGTCAACAATAATCTCAATCTTTATTTAAGTCCGTCCAGCAGACGGAGTCATTTCAGTAACCAACAAATTAAATTTAACAAACAGGTGCAAAATTTCGTAGAAAGAAATATTTTATACTAATGAGGACTGTCGACGTACAGTCGAAACGTCTACCAAATATGTACTGAGAATCTCTCAGACATAGTTTCAATAAATTGATCAGTAATTGACTGACATTTTGACTTCCATCTAGAAGAACCATTATACATAGTTTTGGTCGGGTTTTATGCGCCCGCCCATCCGTAGTACTTTTTTTAAAGAAGATGAAGTGAGGGGAACTCCTAACTCACAACTCAAAAAGAAAGGGGGAGCAGAGGAAATGAGGGGCGGGGAATTAAGGGAAGTAAGGCGAAATGAAGGTATGGAAAGTAAGAAAATTAAGGAAATTTAGACGAGCTAATCTATTACTAGTCAGTCATACTGTGTAGAAAAAATTCTTTGTTTTTAATATTAATTTTTTATACTTTTAAACAACCTAGGTGTTTTTGGAAATATACAAAAAATATGTATGAGACATACTTATTACATTTTTTGCCCCTGACGGGCTAGCAAGCACGTGATTAGGGCCCGAAAGGTTTGACTAGATGATAAGGAAGAAATTCTTTTATATAGTATTCACTTTTCATTTTTTATACTTTTAATCACCCTGGGTCTTTTCGGAAATACACAAAAAAATAGTTGGGTGAGACACTTAGAAAATTTGTGGATATGCTGAATTATCCAGCACCCGACTAGGGCCCCAAAAAACAAACTAGATGATAAGGAAAACAATTTTTTTTAATATTCATTTTTCACCTATGTTACTTTTAAACACTTCAAATATTTTTGTTAATATGCAGAAATATAATTAGGTTTAGTACGAGTACTTAGCATATTTTTTGGTCATGACGGGCTAGCAAGCAGCCAATTAGGGCCCGAAAAACCCGTCTAGATTAAGCGATGTGGACAATGCCCTGGCGAACTGGACGCAAGAGAACATTAAAAAATGAACAATTTTTCATTAAAGTTTTGTACTTAGAATATTTTAAATTCAAAACGTTTGAAATTTAACAATTTCTAATTAAGTAAATGCGAATTTAGAGTCTTATTTTTTCATATTTCAAGCATTAACAATTGACCATTTTCAAGTCAAAAAATCTGCCCGCCGCGCGGGCACATTCCCATCGCGTGTAAGGATTCGGTCGCAAGTTTGAGCGCGCCTAGGGCACGCGATTGTTGGCTCTCGCGCTAGGTTTTGTATTTACCTCGCGCTACGCGCTCAGACTTCGTTTTTTCTCACATTCGTGCATTCGCATTTTTGCACTCGGTCTTTGCATTTGTCCCACATTCGTGGACAGACCTTTCAAAATTGAAGATCAACGAATCGATAACTGTAATTTCGCGATTGTAAACTCTCTTTTGTTAAAACTCTTCCGGCTTTAGTGAACACATTCTCATCACGTATCTCGTGCCCAAACTGTCAAATTTTCTATATTATGCTCAACACTTTTATATCAAATACAATACATTTTTTATGTACCTCTGCCTGGGATTAGGTATTTAGATTTTGAAAAATAAAGTACAAATTCTATTTATAATGATTACTTTAAAATTTGTTTCTTCTTTTGCGTTATATTTTATTCTTATTTGTGCTAAAACATGTATCATTTTAATAAATGTATATCATCACAATTTATAATATGTATTGAAATTGAAACATTTTTATTCTTATTGCCTTGTTTTTATAATTTTTTTATTTTAAATCTTGTTTTTTACGACTAAAAAAATCAACGTTTACTATCAAAAAAATATTCGTAAAAATTTGTGAATCTTTTTTGGTTGAATAAACATTGTCTCACTTATTCTCGTAGCTTCTATCGTTGAACTCAGATATAATTTCTTTATTTTCAATGTTGTTTTTCAAAAATAAAACAAAAACTACTTATCCTACAAAAAAGTAATTCCTGAAAAATTTGCTATTCTTTTTTAGGTGAACAATTTTTTTCAATTCATCTCTTTTCGCACCTTGCTTTGTTTTCCACAAAATGGAGTTATTGCTATTTAATTAGTTTTCTTTGCGATAAAAATGTGAATTTTCGATTTTTTAAATCAAAATTCAAAAAGTTGTTTAGGCAGGCCTTGTAGGCCTGTCTAGGGCCTTGCAAAAGTAAAGTTTTTTTCTCTGACTTTTTCCCATATCACGCTTTTCTTGGCTTCAAATGTTCATTTTCGTTTGGTATTTTGATTTTGAAAATGCTATAACTATGGTAATTTTTATTTTATAAAAAAAAAAAAAAAACAATGGAGACAAATTGTTTGTATTTTGGTCTACTATTATAAATAGCTGTCGAAAATTTTCAAATATTAAAAACAGTGGTCTCAAAAATTTTCAAAATGCTCTAACATTTAAAAATTTCTTTTAAAAAGCTGGCTAACGAACTCGTCCTTTTTTATATCCTTATGAAGTGTGCCAAAGGGGAATCCGATCAAATAATTCCTTCAAATATTACCGTGTTTATAGACTACTACAAAAACAACACCGACGACAGACACCAACGACAGACAAACACCGAAGTAAAAACTATTTTTTCTGACTCAGGGGGTCTCAAAACGTAAACATTTGATGGAATCCGCGAAAGTCATTTTTCACATAAAACCAATACCTTCTCATTGGGATCAGAATGTAAAAAGTTAAAAATCGATTAATTTCAAATTTAATTACAGTCTACAACCCCTTTCCCTAATCCTCTCCCCCCCCCCCACAATCAAAAAAATCTTTTTCTTCTGTTTTAAAGAATCTTCCCTTTCTCCATTTTTCTCTTAAATGCGAACTATATTAATAAAAAAATAAATAAAATAAATAAAATAAGAAAATTAGAAGTCATATTTTTTGTTGAAAATGACGCTTTTTGTTAAAAATTAACTGTCTTCTAAAAAAAATCGTCTTTTTGGCTAAAAAATTCAACTATTTGGGATTGAAAAATGTTCACTATTTCGGAAGTTATTGACAATATAAGAAAACATTGAAATTTACACTATTTTTGCAATATCTACTTAAAAACTAGACAAATTGGCTTCACCCTGGGCTTATTTTATACAGAATTTCGAAAACAACAAAAACAACAAAAATTAATCTTTCATGTTTAAAAGTCAACACCAATCTAAAAAAAATCGCAAAACGTGTTTTGCAGTCAGAATCGAGCCCAGATGTGTCAGTTCGTATCAAGTTATTTTTCGCTTTAAAACTTAAATATGATCTAAAGAACTGTAAAATCGTGTGCAAATCTCTTGAAATATCTGTAAATCAGTAAAATCTTTTGAAATATCTTGAAATCTTTTTCATAACTTGAAATTCTTTTGAATTATAATAGTTAAATTCCAAATTGGAATATAAATCAATAATAATAGCAAAGCACTATTTAATACTTCTAAACTCATCAATAATGTTGTCAACCTAAAACGTTTTACGTAAGTCTGATGACAAAATATTAAATTTCACGAGAACAAGTAAAAAAATTTGTAACTCGCCTGCTTACAAAATATATAATGCCAATCTTTTTATACGACAATCGAAGCATTCAATAGCTCAGTTGATTTGTGCGTGCAGCGTCAGTTAGTTTGTGGTTAGGCAGTTTCAGGTAGGGCAGTTTCAAGGTTCGAATCCTTATTTATTACAATTTTCAAACCCGTTTATTATTTTTTTTAATATTATATATGCAAGTGACGATAAATGATCAAGTGTGTAGCTGTATCATAAATTATCAGAAATAATCTTTTTACATTATCATTCATGAGAGTGTAATGTAATCGTCCAAATTTTCGATCCCTTTTTTTTAATGGATCTTTACGTTTCGGCAATCACAGAATCCAAAAATCATAACATTTTAACGGTGTCTGTCAGTCTGTTTGTATGTCTGTCTGTATGCCTGTGTGTAGAAAACTTGCAAAAAATGTTTTTAATAGGTTCAGAAATATCAATTCAAATTTCTATTAGATGCAAAATATATATTTTTCGAAACTATTATCATAAAATTTTTTAATTAGAAAAAAGTTCCAAAAGTTGTATCATTTTCAAAAATATGCAATTTATATTTTTTAAGAGATCCATAAGCTTAAAATGTTATTTTTTAGTAGATTTTAACAAGATTTATAAATTATCTTGATGACGTTTTTCAATTGGACACGAATTATTGAGCGCGAAGCGCGAGTTTCATAATGAGAATGTAATCGTCAAAGCCGTAGGTCCTTTGAGAACCTTCTTTAAAATCAAATCGAAAAAATTCAGTTACAATTTATGGTTGTAATTCCTCAGAAGTTTAAATCACAGTTTTCGATTTAAGTTATAGTATTTAGAATATTTGAACGAATTTAGTTGAAGTGTACTCATTAAACGTACGAAAACAAGCGCGAAGCGCGGGAGCGTGCCCGCACCGCGGGCATATTTTTTTTCTTTGCATCGGCTCCACTGTGGATTTTCCAGAACTTTTTATGAAGACGATAATCTACGTGCCAAGTCATTATATAGCCTAGATTTTTAGGGTCTCATAACTCCGTTGCAGCAATCCTCATAGTTTCGGTGGAAATGAACGAAGGGGAATGAGGAAGGGGAAGTATATTATGTAAGGGGAAAGGAGTGGGGGCTGGGTAGCGGGTTGTAGGAGAAGTAAAAGAAAATGAGAGGGGTAGAATAAGTGAAGGGGAATGTTTTATTATTGAAAATAGGGGGACTTGATTATAACGTTCCAATAGGCTATGAAACCCTTTTTGTACGACCCTTCCTTTGAATAGTTTTCAAATCCTAATGAAGTTTTCTACACATTTTACTAAAATAGGATACCTAATCATATAAACAGACCCTTCTAACCTTCACGACACTATTTTCCATATCCGCTATTCCTGAATTATAGTTCTGTAAACTTTAACGAACTTTCTTTTGTGTGTGATGATTACAATATTATTAATCAATAAGGGATACCTACTTTATGTCTCGATCACATTTATTCCCAGCAAGGACCATGGGAACTTTGAGGGTGTTGTGATTCTTATTTCTATTCTTTGTGGCCCCATGCGTTGCACTTTTTTTTGTTTCAAGAATCGCTTCTCTTAATCTTACTGCTTCTTCAAAAGTTTCTCGACAGTCCATGCTAAAGACGACCACAAATAAATCTCCTAAACAGAATACAATGTTTGGTATTATTTTTCTTGTATTAAGGGCATGTGACACAGGTAAATACCTATATTACCGACCTCACTTTTTCGGTTCACTTAAAGATTTCACTAAAGATTTACAACAAATACGAATAATCGACTCACCAGTTAAAAAAGAGAGTCTTCGCATGGCTGGAAATGGATGATTTCCGCTAGTGTCCAAAAGATCTAATTGATAAACTTCTCCTCTAATTCTGTATAACTTACGATGGAAGTCTTCGATTGTTGGTGTATAACTCTCTTCGAATTTGTTTGACAGGAATCTGACAACGAATTTTATATATTATTATTATTATTATTATTATTATTATTATTATTACATTAGCCAAAAAGCGCATGAGAGCTTATTATACGTTTCTTATTTTCAATGTATAATTATCAAATTAAAATACATATATGTTTCAATCTAAAGTACTATAAAATATAATTACTAATCATAAATTTAGATAAATATTAAAATAGCTGGTAATTTGGAACTGTTTCTTTCAAAGAGTTGAATTTTGAAGATTTTCAATTGAAAATTCTTTAATTTTAACGATTTTTAATAAAAAAAATTTCAATTTTGAAGATTTACAATTAAAAACTATTTAATTTTTAAATATTTATAAAAGAAGGGAGGCAGTACAGAACTAAATAACAAACATTTTTCCGATAATGGACTTATGGCTTAAAAAATCCTTTGAAAATAAAATACACGTGGCAATAAAAAGATTTGTCCGAATCATCATTTTTGATACATAAAAAAATGTAACCAACACTTTAGTTAAAATTTTGGCATAGTATTTCAGCATTATAGTCATTATTCCCACCAGTATCGATATGTCTTGAAAATAATAAAAAATGTTATATTTTTTTTCAAACTTTTCACTGCAAAATTGTCTCTCAATATGATTCCGTTTCACTAGATTTTGATTTTCTAGGAAAAGAATGATTTGTTTCTATCATACATTTATTACTCTTATTTAGCTTGGCTATATCTCAGAAGTAAGTTATTATTTTTGTGAAAATTCGAAAATTCGATTTTCAATTGCTACCCAAGCCCGATTTTCAAAATCTGCGAAATTGTAACCTCAAAGTTCTAGAACAATTTACTGCGAATTGACTAACTTTTTAGATCAAAACTTTATTACACTCATTCAGAAACTCAATTTCTCGGAAGAAAGCTGTTATTTGTCATTCAAACTGAAGATTACAATTTTTATCCCGATCTGCGGTCGAGCCTGCTCCAACTTGTCGCCAGTGTAAGTTTGAGATTATCAACATCCACATCTGTTTCCTTAAAAGTCGATAACTTCCCATGAAACTTTATTGGCTTCAATTTAGAAGCACTTCCGCTCAGGAGTAGAACTTTTGCTTATCTTAATATGTTGATTTAGATTTGACAGAAAGTTTTGTGAATTTTCGCTTTCCTGGAAAATTTCGATTTTTCCTGTTATCTAGTTATGCACTGCCACCCTTCAAATCTAATTTCTTGGATTTTTATGATTTTAAAAATGAAGTCTTTAGTTGCAAATCTTCCAATGGAAAATTCTTTCATCTTAATGAGTTGTAAATGTAAAATTCTTCAATTTTGAATATTTGCAATTAAAGACTCTTCAATACCTTGGGTGTATGATAGAAAATTATGCAATTTGATTATGAACATTGACTGTAATAACTTATGAAGATGTAAGAGCTTTTCTTACTTTTTCAAATAGTACCTTAGCAGTGATATGCTAAGAAAAAAGTTTAAGCAAAATTTAACAAATTGTATAAACAAATGATACAAATGATCATTTTTTCGCGGAAAGAAATCATTCTTCTTCTTAAATCTTCTTAAAAGATAGTTAATATTAATATTTGATGTACATATTATATCAAAGTAATAATTTTTATGAACAAATTATTGAAAGAAATTCTCACATTCCAAATCCGGTTAACGTAACATTCAGGATGTGCAACTACGTCCAATTAATCTTAAAAGTTGCCTATCTTTAAAATTATTTATGAAATCAACAGAAAAAGATCTATTATTAATTTCTGTAAATCTTGATGGACGCTTCTAAGCCCACTTCAGAAAAAAATAATTTAGGTTAAAACTGTTTATTTAACAGTAGTCATTTAAAGGTTTATTTTTGCTATTCTCGTTAGGGAAAAGTTAGCATTTTTATTTGATTTTATGATCAAGGCCTCGTTTTATTCTTCGAAGGATTCTCTAAATTTCTATTTTGGTTGATGTTATTATTTTTTTAATGAATTGAGAAATCATAGTTATTATTGTTATAAACAATCATAGTTTAAATTATAATTAACAACACCCAAATAGAATTGCTCAGAAGCCTACATCAAGATTTACAGAATTAATAATAAACCTTTTTTTGTTGATTTTATTAATCGTTTTAAAGATAGGCATCTTTTGAAATTGATTGTACCTAGTGTTAATCCTTAAGTACCCCTGCTAAAAAAAAAGTTTCTTCCTCTGATATTGACCTATTCCACTGTTTTAGTGAATTCCATTCCTACGACACCCTTTTGCGTAATATGGATTACGTCGTACGGGTTTTTGAAGAGTGAATTTCCCCTAATTTCTTACATACATATGTTTTCGAATGTAAAAAAAGAATTTTGAAAGAATTTCAAGTTATTTGAATCAGTGGTTAGAAATGACAAAAGTTACTATTTTCACAAAGTAACTGTAGCTGGAATAATTTCCTTTTCATAAGGAACTTTCCCGAAGATTGTGTCTAATATTAAATGATCCTATAGTAAGATAATAATCACTGTTACAGGTCATTCTAACATGATAAGAATTAAATATTCTAATTAAAACAGTAGAATAACCATTCAAAATGAGCTTTAAACGATCATAGATGGCATGATAAAAAGGAGGACAAAAAAGGTTTTTGGTTATCTGAAAATAACATTTTCTGTGTTTTTTTCTTCAGTTTTTCCTAATTTCTTTTCTTTTATTTTAATTCGACTCGAAACTACACAGAGATATGAATTGAGGAGTTCTTGACAAGAAGGCGACAGGCGCTCAAGAACGAGTAAAAGTATTGTCTAGGCTGTGACGTCAGGTATCAAAAGTGAAATTCGAAATTTGAAAAAACCAAAAATATAGCTAGATAGTTCTTGAAAAATGAACCTGAGTCTCCATTTACAGTTTTTCTCTCGGGCTGCAAATTTTCCAGTAAATAAATAAAAACTGACTTTTTTAAATTGAAAAAACCATGTTTTTTTCACCTTCAATTCGCCGTAAGTAATTCGTTTATCAACTAATTAACAAATTCCTTTTTGAGTTTTATTCGTAACACTCTAGCGGAGGCTACAGTGTCCAAAAAGGGTCAAAAGTTAATTTATAATGTTTTTTTTAATTCGAATGAAAAACTACGTTTTTAGACTTTCACATTAAAAAAGTGAGCGAGGAAATTTGAGCTACGACAAACTTCAAGCGAACGAATTTTCCGCCAATGTATTGGCCAACTTTTTGGAAAATCTCAATTCGATATGATTCTCAGTTCCATAATTACAGCGAGTTTATTACGAGCTCGCGACGCGACACCACAGGATTTTTCAGTAGACGCCGCCTGAAGCCTGAAACATTGTCCTTGCCCATCCTTTGTTTTGTCCACTCGCTCGCACTAGTCAGCGTTCCGGCGGCGTCCCCTGAAAAATCCTGTGGTGTCGCGTCGTGAGCTCGTAATAAACTCGCTGTAATTATGAAACTAACAATCAAATCGAATTGAGAATTTCCAAAAAGTTGGCCAATATATTGGCGGAAAATTCGTTCGCTTGAAGTTTGTCGTAGCTTAAACTTCCTCGTTCACTTTTTTAATGTAAAAGTCTAAAAACGTGGTTTTTCATTCGGATTAAAAAAAAACATTAGAAATTAACTTTTGACCCTTTTTGGAAACTGTAGCCTCCGCTAGAGTGTGACGAATAAAACTCAAAAAGAAATTTGTTAATTAGTTGATAAACGAATTACTTACGGCGAGTTGAATGTGAAAAAACATGGTTTTTTCAATTTAAAAAAGTCAGCTTTTATTTATTTACTGGAAAATTTGCAGCCCGAGAGAAAAAATGTAAATGGAGAATCAGGTTCGTTTTTCAAGAGCTATCTAACTATATTTTTGGTTTTTTTAAATTTCGAATTTCACTTTTGATACCTGACGTCACAGCCTAGACAATACTTTTACTCGTTCTCGAGCGCCTGTCGCCTTCTGTCCAGAACTCCTCAATTATCAAACCTAATAGGAGCATTATCATGATCCAGTAATACCAATGTTGATATAGGGTTTATACGGATAAGGGGCCGTCCATAAACTATGTTACCAATTTCAACTATTTTTGATCCTCAATAACTAAAAATCAAACAGTCGAATTTTCAATTAAAACGTTAACTTTATACTAAATAGTTGGATTTTCAAGTAAATAGTTTAATCGAATTTTGAACCTTGTAAGATTTTAATTTTTAAAAACTGTTGAATTTAATCAAATAATACGAATCAGCAACGAAATAGTAAAATTTTAAACTTAAAATTTTCAACGAAAAATATGCATTTTGAATCAAGAATGTGAATTTTTTATGAAGTAGACGAATTTTCAAAAAAGTACATGAATTTTCGAAACAAAATGGAATCTTAAAGTTTCAACTGAAGAGAATAAACTTTCCCCAAAAAAATAAATGTTTAAAAAAGAAGTTCAATTTTCAACTAAATTGTAGAATTATGAATCAACTGGAATGAGTGGGGATTAGAAGAAAGAGAGCGAAGTCCGAAATATAAAAGTGATTTTCAAACATATTAAGTTATTGAGCTGCAACGCTTTTGGCGCGACCCCCTTTCCCCTAATCTTGCTACTATGAATCTTCTCTTACAATTATCAGTACAAATTTATATTGAATGTATTAGAACCAATTTGTATTTTAAGAACCAACAAAAAAATCATAATTAGCGCCAAAAACTCGCAAATCCAAATTCTATAACTAATGTTAAATAAAGATGTTCAGTTGCAACTCGATTCACCTACTATTGACGATTCTGAATAAAATTTACAAAAACGTCTTTTTTTTCTAATTTGAAATATATTTTCAACTTTATGGGGTTAGCAGACCCTCAAAATGTAATTAAAAATTTTTTTTATATCTTTTTGTTGATTCAAACGAATTTGGGGGCGAGATAAATTAAGATTCGAAAAAAAAATCCAAAGCATTTTTTTACCACCGTAATGATCACTTGAAGCTCAGTATGGGGCGGATGGTCGAAAAAAATAAAGAGACATAATCACGCGATAAGTGAGCGGAAACATAGGATGTTCATTGTGGGCAAAGTAAAAGAATGAATTTGAAGATCACTGCATGTTATTAATTCAAATCAGCTTTTCAAAACGATATTTTGATTCAATCAACTCCCGATATAAGATCCCTCATTTTATGACATTCTTTGAATTATGTCCTCGGAATTTTTTTATGTGGGGACCACGGGATCGAGAAAGAGCTTCAGCGTGACAAACAGCATGAGGGCTCTATAGACCGTGGGCTCACAACGTAAATGGGAACGTGATACGGATAAGGGCAATCTTCACATGAGATGTTCGCCTGATGATGAGGAACGTAAAAATGGGTGCCTGGCTGGTGTGAGTGGATGCGTTTATCTGTGGCGATCTGTCAAAAGTGCGCGAATTTTTGGCAGTTAACTAACGTGCCTCGGATAAGGTTGAAAATTGGTGTACATGTAGGGGCTGACATTAGAAACAGCACCTGCGCATTGCCGGGCACTTACCTGGATGCAAAAGTATTGCCAGACGGCTTCGAAGTCGCCGGACATTCAGGTGAAATTTCTTGAAATTGATTTTACAGGAAAAAGTTTAAAACAAAAGTTGGCCCACTCGCAGAGATGCATATTTTCATTGGTATATCATGTTTTGATAAAATTGATACATTTGGAGAAAACATCGTTTAAAGAAATACCATAACAATAAAAAGCCCTTTTTATTGAAAAAAGTGATTTTTTCGAAAATTATTAAAAGACAAAAGGTACTCTATTACAGGTATACTCCAAGATGAATGAGAAGTATTTGATCAAAATGTTAAAAATTTAGAAAGTTATTCGCATTTTCCCTACTTTTTCCCATTTTTTCTATCACCTGCTGTATCTTTAGCAATTTAAAAGAAGGTGTGCTCAAAATTAGTACACGAATAAAGTAAGTCTTGTGAAAAGAATTGGCGTCAGTCACTTTTAGTTAAAACAATGACTTATTCTGCTATAAATAATCATTATCACTGTCACGTTCTCAGCTTCTGATTATCGTAGAAAGTTGTAATAAAGGTGAATATGATTATAAAAACTAAACAACAAAATCGCTTTGCTTTAAAATATCCATTATTTATTATTGTTAAAGTTTATGTTTCGTCGCGGAGATACGTTCGATCTTTATTACCGTGACGAATGTTAAGTTTCCCAGACCCAGTGTGGGTCATTGGCGTAGGCATTACAAATTCTTCGTGGTGCATTTTTAATGCAGTTCTATAGCATTAAAAATGCAATCGTAATGCCTACGCCAATGACCCACACTGGGTCTGGGAAACTTGACATTCGTCACGGTAATAAAGATCGAACGTATCTCCGCGACGAAACATAAACTTTAACAATAACAAATAATGGATATTTTAAAGTAAAGCGATTTGTTGTCCTGAATGTCCGGCGACTTCGAAGCCGCCCGGCAATACTTTTGCATCCAGGTAAGTGCCCGGCAATGCGCACGTGCTATTTCTAATGTCAGCCCCTACATGTACACCAATTTTCAACCTTATCAGAGTCACGTTAGTTAACTGTCAAAAATTCGCACCTCTGACAGGTCGCCACAGGTAAACGCATCCACTCACACCTGCCAGGCACCCATTTTTACGTTCCTCATCATCAGACGAATATCTCATGTGAAAATTGGCCTTATCCATATCACGTTCCCATTTACGTTGTGAGCCCATGGTCTACTAGGGGTGAGTGGGGTATGGTGTACCGCTTTGCATTAAATGCCCTATAAATTATGATTTAAATGTGATTTTGATGTGCATATTTTTAAGGAAAAGGGCATTATCAGGGAAAGTTTGTTATTGCTCCGAACTGCTGTTTAATTATGTCATTATTTTACATTTAATTAATTGATGGATGTAGCATTTCACCCAGCGTACCCCATACCCTGCGGTATAATGATCGTCATATTACTACTGATTATTTAAAAAATAGATTTAAAAATGAACATTATATATTATCATAATTTTGGAAAGTGTAATGTGACGAAAAAAAATCAGTCCAGACATTTTTATCATTAATTTAATGTTTTCTTATCAATCAGAGTAAAGTATGTGGCAAAAGCACTTATAACCTCTTACTTCCTACTGAACTACATAAGCTAGCCTCGGTGCGACACCATGACCCACATGTGACGGCGAAAGATTTAATTAATTCCAATAATTTTAAAACGTTTATAGAAACAAATCATGGTACCATAAGTTTAATAAAATATTCCACGTGTTAAAACCTAACTTTTTATACTTTGATTATTTCAAAATATGCTGGAAGTGCTATCATGCACTTACTATTCTAATAAATTTTATTTCCGCCAAAACTTTGTTTTCACAATTACTCTTCTAAAGTGTACTTTGAAACAGAAATTGCATTAAAACAATATTTTTCTAAGCACAGAAAGATATTTTATATAAAAAAAGAATATGAAAATAAAAAAAAACACGGTCGTTGTAATTCTCACCCATCGACATATAGAAATGGACCGGTAACGCTTTGGGGAGAATTGAAATGGGCTCTAGAGAGGGAAAAAACATATGAGACGTAGACCTACCTTTATCTATTTCAGGACTCTGTCAAGTGAATTGGTGGCCCGGGCATTGCCTAAATATTCTGTACGGTTAATTAAAAAAAAAGGATAAACAATAAATCAGAAATTTGTAGTTATAATAAATTGAATTTTAAAGAACATTCATGTAAATAACCTGTTTTAGATAAATTATTTTAAAAACTTGGTAACCTTGAATTCTTCTTGAAATTGGATTGAAAATGCTACAATAATAATCGTTTTGTGAGTTCAAAAATAATATAAAAACTGTAAAAAAATTGAACAATATTTTTATAACATAAAAAATAACCATTTGTATTGCATAGGTACAAAACTTCATAATTGAGGTTTTGTTTTTGTTGTAACATTTTTTATTTTACTATATTCAATAACTTTACTTACGTATGAAAACGTATCCCCATTTAAACGTCTTGGCAACGCCCTCAAACTACACAAGCTGCCACCATTTTTTATATTTATTTACAATAAATTATAATTAAATAAATTATAAATAAATCAATTTTGAAAAGTGCGATAAACGTCACATTATTAGAGCACACGCGACACAAAGCACGGTCCTGTGCTGCGCCAAACTTCACCTAACGAAAATATTCTCGACCAATCAGCTTTATTTAGAAAGAGATAGGTCTACGTCTCATATATTTTTTCTGTCTCTAGAGCCCATTACCGTTCCCCCCACAGCATTACCGGTCCATTTCTATATGTCGATGTTCTCACCATACCCCACTCTCGACTACTTTCAGCGCGTTAGTAGCGTTAGCTGTTAGCATGCGTCCAAATCCAACAGAAACGGTTCATGCGACCCTGCCTGCTTACGTTTGGATGCCCTCGATTTATGCTGAAGGTCACTGCAAATCACACTGAAAGAAATGAATTGCTGATACAGTTATATTGCGGGTTAGATCAGCAATCTGTATGGCTGGAATAAACATATCGATGGCTGATCTAACGCACAATATGATTGTACCAGCAATTCATTTCTTTCAGTGCATGTCCGAAAGCGTTTTTATATCGGGAGTTGAGTGTACCTACTTTTTAAACGATAGAACACTGACACGTTAATTTCAGTACACAAAATTCTATCTTCTCGAGTTTAGTAACCGAGATACAATCTTTCAAAATATCACTAATAATAATTTAGTTTCTTCTCCTTGAACATGCCAGTGTATATATGAGGAAGGTTACTGTAGAAGTTGAAATCTGAATATGCAGAGATCTGCTTCAAGTTTTTTTTACATACGGGAAGTAATTAATAAGTTTCGAATCGAAAAGAACCAAAATTTTTTCCTATTCTTGCGACTCTTTCAGACTGGAAGAAGTGTCTCGAAGAGTCGCAAGAATTAAAGATTTTATTTTTTTCGATTCGAAGATTATTACAGACGTTGAATTAAATTACCTTGCTACAACGGCAGTCTTGCCGACACGGGCACTACCCAAGATAACAAGTCGATAACAGTTTCTCGGGGGTGGTTTGCAAGAATCCTCTTGCGATGAGGTGGAGGCCGGACTCGGACTGATGGGTACAGTTCCCAAAATTCCATTTCCCTCATGTTCGGACCCTGAGGCCTCTCCAAGGGTAGGACCTCTAGCACCCCTTCTGACTCTTGCTTGTGGAGGCTCGTTTTCCTTACAAGTACTGCCTTTTCTGCTACCGCAACATAAAAATCGTCCGCAGGCCTCCAGCTAAATAACAAATAACAATAATGCACTATTCTACAGATTTCTATATTCCCGGTAGGATTTAATTTTAACGAATTAAAATCATTTATGTAACGCGGGTAGCGAGAGCGAATGCGCATTTGTGCAATACAGAAATGAGACCATAATAGTCCTAGGAGTATTATCGGCTCATAATCATACTGCGCGCATGTGCATTCTTAAGCGCCCGTGTACGATTATTGCCGCTTTAACCGAACCTCAAATTTCAGACATGATAAGCTTGTAAATCACATCCCGGTAAGAAGCCTTGCATTAAAAGATATTAAACATTTTGAATCCCTAAGAATGCCGTTTCTACTCTTCGTTTTTTAATCATCGTTAGGCGGTGAAAATAATGAGATTCCAATCCCTTTTAAAGCCGATCGGAGCTGCAAGACGTAACCTCCAACAAATTAAAAACACAATTTTCGATTCAAGCATTAGAACGCGCTCCAAAAGCATGAAATTTGCCAAATCTAGTAGGATTCTTTACAAGAATGCATCTCTTTATCGTAACGTGTTCGCTTTCTTCAAATATTATCAATAACAAAAATATAAAAATATGATAAAAAATTCAAAAAATTATTTTTCACTAGAACCTACTGTTTTTACCTTATTATTATTCGAAAAACAGTAAATAAAAGTAGCGAAATTCGGTAACTTAAAAGGAATTAATATAAAATTGGTCTATTGCTTGGTTGCTTTGAGATATTCAGAAAAATATTGTTGGCGCTAGGTACAGAAAGGGATTAAACTTAAGAGCTAACTTCAACTGTTGTAAAGTTTCAAAACGGGAGTACAAAAACGGAATTCAGAACTGTTCACTATTGTTCACGTGTTACCACTGGCTTAATGCAGGTTTTTAATACATTTAAATGCAAGCCTTCTTACTGGGAACTTTATACACAATACACCATTAATACATCACCGTTAAGGAGTATTAGGACACCTACAAAACTTCCCGTGCGATATCTCCAAAACGAAATAAGATCAAATAAATTCTAAAAATTAGTAGAGAAAGTTGATTAAATTCCGCATTAAATGAGCCCTATTTAAAGAACTTTTGTTAAATAGATACTGAGTTGGTGAAGAAGACCTGGATAATTTCTGATTTTTGGCAATTTTCAATTTTTAAGATTCAGCTTCAACTCCTAGCAAAATCTAGGAAAATATTAATAAGCATTCGAAAGTTTAAAAAAAGAAAATTTTCAATGTCCTCTTTAAAATAGGCCTAGCAAGAAATTGTAAAAATGTTCACTGGTCTTTCTCACTCACCAACCAATCTCTATTTTTCAAAATTACTTTAAATAAGGCTCATTTGAAGCAGAATTTAATCAAATAGTTAACTATTTTTTAGAACTCATTATATTTTATTTTATCACCCGAAAAGTGCGTGCATGTTCTTGAACGCTAGTTTTTTTATTTGCCCTCATACTCCTGGGCGGTATTTTATATCCTCGAATTTGCAATGTTTTAACCCAAAAATAATCGTTTTTGACCGCATATTTTTTAATTCATTGTAAATTTGGTTTCATTTTACTTCTGCTCGATTTCACCGAATGTTTGACCGCATTTCTATTCTTTTGAGAACGGTACAATTGAAATCAATATAATCCTGTTTAATACCATGAGACGACCTCAAAGACGAAGTCAATTTAATTCCCTTCATGAAATATTGAATGTCAACATTTTAATCCAGAACAATTCCGTTTAGGGTCCAATCATAATTTAGGTAACAGAATTTTTTTAGGTGAGGTGGGTGGAGGGAAAATTGTACTCTTTGTTACATGGGGGGGGGGGGTAAATGGATACTGTTACTTAATGTTTTTAAAAAATCAATCCAATAGAAAATACATATATCCCAAAGTTTAGTATAATTTAAATCTTTTTCCATCATTTTTTTAATAACTTACTACCCCCATAGTTATTAATTTTTTTTAATTTCCCTGGGTGGCTCTATTTATTATATACACCCTTAGACTTAGTCATGAAATTTTCAACATCTTTTTGAAATGGGTGTATCTTAAAGATTTGCGATTCAAGAATCTTCAATTCTTAATGTGTATAATTTACAAAGATGAAATTTTAAATGTTAAAAATTTTGTTTAATAGTTCAATTTTGACGATCTACAATAGAAAACTCTAAAATTTTAAACCAGAATTCTTAAATCTGGATGATTTTGAAGATAAACCTCAAGCGTTTTCAATTCTAAATTTTCCAAATCGAAAAAACTTCAAATTTGAATAATCAGAAAGATAGAATTTGTAATTTTTAAATGTACGTGTAAGATTCACAATCCTAGGTCCTACTTTTATAAGAAGAAGCTTGATTTAGGCCTTCGTAGAACTGACGCTGCGCGGCAGTTTCGGATGAGATGAGTCGCGGGGATATGTGCCGTGTTTTTTTAAATAAGTAGCTCAATGTTGAATAGTTACAATGGAAAATTCTTACTATTGTAAGATTTCCAATTGCATACTTCAAGTTTAAATGTGTTTTTCAAAATAGTGTAATTTTAAAGATGTAAAATAAAAAATTATTCATTTTTGAAGAGTTAAAATTAAAATAAAATAAAATTAATAGATTTTCATTTGAAGATTATTCAATTCCACACAGTAAAAATGACAATATTAATGTTACTAAAATGATGATTCGACTAAAAAAATTAATTTACAAGAAAATAGTTGAATCTTCAACAAGAATAAATTAATTTTGTATCAAAAGAGATCAATTCTCAACCAAACATTCTCCAAGGCAAAAAGGCGACAGTTGAATTATTATTGAACAAAAAATATGACTTCAACCAAATTGTTCCAACTTTTAGTAAAATAATTGAATTTTCAACGAAATAATACAACTTTAAACAAAAAATATAATAGCTTTTTGCAATTGGTGGGAGAAATGATGCCATTTTTTTTAAAACTTTTGTACCACTGTTTTTCAACTAATAAATATAACTACGAACAAACCTATAACTTTATAATTTTATAAAAATTATACAATTTTTTCAATTTTAAAGACGAAACTTCGCTTGTTTACTACTGGTTTTTTTAAATTTTTTACTAAAAACCCTGGCTTAAAATTGTACCAACATATAAAAAAGAAAAAAGTGACTTTCAACCAAAAATTGCGTTCTATTAATTAAGTTCGTATTTAAGCAAAATCAAAGTTTTTTGAAAATCGGAGAAAAAACGGAGAATTCTTTCAAAAAGGGGAAAATAGGGGAACTGGGAAAAGGGCGTTAAGTCTGATATTGAATAGCATTTTCATACCATAATTTATTACATAGATTTCATACATAGATTAATTTTAAATTTGTAACGTCTCTTTCTATAGAAAACGTGCGTTCAACAGAAATTCCACAGAAATTGGGGAAATGTAATTGATATGATTAGAGGACCGAAGGTTAAAAATATGAAGGAGGTTTAACAAAAAACTGAGATCATTTAATTTGTTAAATTGATTCTTTATTCCCGTGATAAAAAATAATTTTTATGAGTTTGTCAAATACCTAGAAACTGAATTGAATAGAATGGTTAAGAATCAATCACAAATTAAATTTCCTTCTTTTTTTACATAATACAAAATGACATGGATTTAAGTGACTAAAGCGGTTTTTTACTTAAAACGAAGTGATTATAGTGTCCTTTTTCTCAAAAAAACTGAATAAAAGTGACTAACAGCCCTTTATATAGGGTAACATCTTTCAATCATATTATATTGTCTACAGGAGGTCACACTCATCACAATCTCAACGTCTATACAATACAGTCTATATACAATCATATCGGATGCAGATTGTTATATGTATATGTATATGTATAATGTACACACAAACACACACACACACAACAATCTGCATCCGACATGTGGCTCATTCTAAAGACTTTATTTGTTAAATTTGATTTTTTCGTCAATTTTACTTTTTTTTTGTCAAACATATATGCATTAAAAAGGCAAATCATAACCGACTTTTATGTTTATCAGGAGAATTTAAAGGTTTCGGAGAGTAGTTTTAGCAATAATATTTTCCACATACATATGTTAACAACTAAAAAATAAGGCCATCTTCAAAGTTGTCTACACGGAGAGAAATCTTCTAATGCCTGAAACTTGTATACCTATGCTTTAAAAGCAAAGGTTGCGAGAGTAATAAAATCAAGGACTGGTGCCGTGAATTTATATCTCCTGAAATTTCTCTCCGCGTATAAATTCAATAAATTTCACTCAACATAAAAGAGCTGCTAATTTATTATTTTCAAGTTTAGTGATCTCTCTTTTACATAAAGTTATACGATACATAGTATTTTAAATACTTTCAAACAAATATTTATACGGAAAAAACGATACCGCATTAATTGCAATATATACCGTAATTCCTGCGCTATATATCGTAAATATCGCATTATAATAGCGTAAAATCATGATATCGCGTACATTCCAAGATTTTACATTATATTATTATTTTATTATATTATATATAAGAGGGTTCTAATAGTGGCCAAGCGATATTAGTGCATTATACAATATCGTACAAAACTCCGAAACCTGCTTGTAGGTTATCATATTGCGCTTTATTTCAATATAGAGGTTTTGCGATATCATTGCGGAATATCTTTTTCTCCGTGTAGAAGGCTAAAAATATACTTTTCAGTACTTTGATCATTTTTACACCGTTTTAACTGCTATAATCCAAACTATAATATGCAAATTCATACATTCAACCTTACATATGAAAACAACTCAGAGGAAAAATATTGCTTTTATATAAAAATATTGTATAGAAAAATGGTGTATTTTATAAAAATACAATTTTTTTGCATACAGCATTTTTCTGTTAATTCATTCTTTCTTTAATAAAAACGACCAAAACTGAAAATCACGTTGATTTTTCATAGTTTTGATCAAAAAGAAGCCATAACTTGAAGACTATGCATTTTTCTGTACATTTTTTTTCATGTAGTCAATGGTTCAAGAGTGACACTAATTTTACGATGACAATAAAAAGTTCCTTGTAATTTTTGAAATTTAATATTTAATTCAGATTTTGAAAAAGTACAAATATTTTGTGTTTAACACATTGCTTCATAATCAATAGGTTTCGAGAAAAAAATCAATTTTTATCTGATCTAATTGTTGAATTTAGCTTATTTTATATTTTTTTCGTGAAGAATATTTACGAAACAATTCCAGATAACAGTAAACAAGAATTTGTTATTTCATCTAAAACATTCTAAATCGATGGAATTAGTATGTATCCATGAATTTAAGTTTTCAAGATTTTACCAACAGTTTTTTTTTAAGTGATTAATAAATTAATAACTTTGGTGCTTCTCATTAAAGAAACTTTGATTGTGAGAGAAACACCAAAGTTATTAATTCCTAAATTACATGCGAAAAACTATTGGGCTTTAAAAATTAAAACTTTTAACACATACGCATTCTATCGATTAGGATCAAATAAAAAATTAATGTTTATTTTTATCTGCAATTGTTTCCTAAGCATTTTTCACGAAGTTTTTTTTTTAACCAAAAGTCAACGATTTTACTAAATCAAAATTGATTTTTTCTTGGAATCTATTGATTTTAGAACTAAGTTTTTAACAAAAAATAGTACGAAAATTTTCTTTGAAATGCAGAATTTCCCAGGTATAAGTCCCTTTTTTTAACAACACCATGAAAAATCAGTTACTTTAATTTTTTGTCGATTTTTTCAAAAAATTATTATTTTCCCCGAAAACCGTTAATTTTCAGTTTAAAAAACTAATTTACAATTTGAAAAAACGAATTTTCAACTATCGTATAATTTAATTAAAAATTCGAAATTTCAATAAAATAGTTGAACCCTTAACCAAAATGATGAATTTTAGAGAAAAAGCAGCAAAACTCTTTTTTACCAACAGATTCAGCAATCTAATCAAAAATTTCAGTATGTAGACATTGAATATATTTAGAAATTAGCCCCATACAATTGTTCGACTAGATCAAAATTCAAAAAAGAATTACAAGATTTCCAACTGAATTTAAAAACATTTTTCGATACAACACAAATTAAATCAGTTCTAGTATTTAAACAATTTTCAAACACTACCAAGAAACGAGCGTTTAATAGTTCAAAAAATTTAAGTGGAGTTTGAAGCAGACGTTAAATATTTGTTCCTTAAATATCAATCCCACATAATATTTAAATGATGTAAAGATTTATCCAAATTTAAAAAAACTTCTTTCTCTTACTTTTTCTCATGCTAAGTGAAAAACCTTTACTTTTCTTTGAACTAAAATAAAACCAAAAATTGTATTTTTTATTTCAAAATTTGAAAATTAAAACCATTTTTTTCTTTAATATTGTTTTAGCCCTCAGGATTTAATTTGGAAATGTTCATTTTTAAGTCTTATAGTTTTAATTCGTCATTACAATTTTTTAAATAGATAATGTTTTCAGTGCTCAATTTTAAATTATAAGCGTTTGAAAATAAGCAATTTTTATTTTTAATATTAGAACGTTTCTAGATGTTTTAAATTCAACATTTACTGAATTATCAATCGAATATGTTAATTTTTCAAATCCATCCAAATGTTAATATTATAAAAGTAATAGTTTTTTCCGAAGATTTATTATAGTAACTGGGATTAATAATTTCTAAAAGTATTAAACTAGATTCAAAAATTTTTAGAACTAATAATATTTAAAAATTTATTATTATAAATTTTTAAATTGTTTATGTTTTTAATATTAGAAAATAAAAATTCAGGGGCATGTACGCGCGTTCAATGTATTCAAACTAGGGGTTTAGTTCAGTTACTAGAGAAATTTAATTTACTTTATATGTAAGGAATTTAAAATGATTTCCGTATTTATTTTGATGGAATTTCACAATTTCAAGGGATTTTTATGAACTTCTAGAAAACTTTAGGTAATACATTAAATTTTATTTAAACAAATTTCTACACATTTCAATAGTTTCAAGGGATATGAAGAATATAAAAAAATTGTGAAGGATCCTAAAGATTTTAAGTTATTTTAAATATTTCAAAGACTTTCAAGATATTTCGTTTAAAAATTTAGAAGCCCCAATATTTAAAAATGTATTCTTATGGGTTTATAAATCTTTTATGTTTTTAATATAGTGAAACTCTGAGACTGGGCCGGTTTTTGTGCTGGAGGAGGTGGTGAATTACCCAAATAAAGGGCCGTTTCGCAGAAAACCCTTTTGCTCGTTCACGCCTGAGCGACCACCGCTCACCCCGCGCAGCTCCTTTTCCTCCTACTTGCGGCTCGGCGTCAATTCTTGGAAGAACAATATCAGGGGCCCTATCTCAGAGTGTCACTGTATATAAGAAAATAAAAATCAAAGACAGTGAATGCGCGTTTAGAGCACGTGCATTTCATTTAAACGGATTTTCAAAAAAATTACTAAGTAATTATAATTAAATTTATATCCAAGGAATTTCAAATTATTTCTAGTTATCTTGCTAGATTTTTGTCATTTTTACAGATTTCAGCGAATTTCTGGAGAACTCTAGGGAATATATTCAATATTATTTCAAGGAATTTTTACAGATTTAAACCATTTCCAGGGATACGAAGCAATTCGACACATTTTAAAGGATTTATACAGTTTGAAGTTATTTTAAAAGATTCCAAAGATTTTCAAGAGATGTATGGATTTCTAATTAACCGAGATCGCTTACGAATAAATCTAATTTCAAAAAAACACACGCAAAGTTCTGATGGCCCATATATAATAATGATATTTTTAATATTCTCATGGTGGTTTATATAGCAAATTGTAGCGACCACTGAGGGGATTATAAAGCACGCCCTCAATATCCTTCCTGCTTTTATTCTCATATTTTATTAATTAATTTTTTCCATGGGTGCATTCCCACATTCTAAAGAATTTCTAGCTTGAATGCTCTGAGCGGTTATTCCGAGGGGTTATTCACTGGGGCATATTAATCTTTGAACATTTTTGTCATGCTCTCCCTCACAGCTGCACCAGTTGACGGAAAGCATAAGAAAATCGATAATACAATTTTTTTAAATGTACAATCTTAATTGATTAAAACAAACATAAACAAAATAAAAGGAAAGAAACAAAAAATAAACAAATTAATGTAAATGTAATTTAGGGTATATTCTTATTTGTTTATGGAGATAAGCGGAGAAACTGTATTTAGGGGTGCCATCAACGAATAAACGGTGGAGTTATTGATGTGGAACACCCTTTAATGTAGGCGAGTGTGTCACTGCTCACAGTCGCTTTGATATCAAGGATTGACGGTATGTTCTATTTTTACAACTTTATGAAAGGTTTATTTCCAATTGCTGACTAGAAAAATTTTTTCTAATAAAAAAGAATATACATATAAAAGACAAACTGCTGATTTGATGCATTTCGGTATACATTTGTATACTATCGAGATGATATTGTTTTCTCACGAGACTGGGTTGTTTTAGAAGTAAGCGAACAAAAACTAAATGATTCAATTCGTGATGATTCCTCAATAATTAGACAAATGCTGTATTTTAAAAACAGGCGAGATATAAGAAAAATTCTAATGTAGTAATCCAAAATAATTCAAAATTTAGAGGAAACCAAATAGCTGTTTATCCAATATTAGCATGGATTTATGCAGTTTTTATAATACATTGAACACTTTAGTACAAAATGTATGGATTTTAATTAATAAATTTTAAAGGTTACAATATTCCTAAAGAGCAATTTAATTAGGATTAAACTTTTTGTGAACGAATGGCCAATATTCATATTCATTGAGTCCTAACAATTTTTGAATCATACGTAACTAATTTTTGTTTGAAAAAATTGACTTATCATAGTTTTTTCGCTTATTCTACATTTAAGCATAATTGTTTTCAAGATTTTAATACCATTACGGATTAAATTATTACCATAATAGCCTAGGGTTTACCGTGCATTAAGGTGAGTCATTTTATAAGGCTAAAAATGATTTACAAATCTGAATACGTACGCTTAAGTTGTACCTTTTTAATCGACAATTTTTGTTTAAAGAACAAATTTGAAATTAGATACAATTTAGAGGTCCTCTATATTGGTTTTGTCTTTTTTACTGATTTTTTTATTTTCTCAATGTCTTAAATTAATGTATAAAATTTTTATACATCATATAGAATTATCCCCCTTTTCAAATTACCATTATTGTGCATTATTTACTTGTTTCAAATTTTTCTATAAGATTTCGACACATGGTGTGTCAATCACAAAATACAATATAGGAAAATTTAAAAAATTGTGAAAAAAGGAAGAAAAATTACTATTTCTCCTAAAAATGGATTTAATAATTTAATATTTAATTATTTACAATAAAAACGTCAAAAAAAAAACAATAAAAAATATAAAACTCAAGTAGGGGACCTCTAAATCATATCCGATTTTGATTTTTTAAACAATTTTGTTATTACAAAGGTATAACTTAATCTAATGTGCGTTTTCTGATTCTAAAATCATTGTTTTATCAACCTGCTGTGCACTGTTTTGGCATAGTGAAAAAAATATTTGGGTTGAAATCGAAAAAAAAGTAATGAAAAAATTTTGAAACCGATCAATCTTCTTAAGAGATCTACTCTTCGATTTTTGGAATTGATAATTAAGGTTTCAGAAAACAGAATGTCCTGTTGGTTCAAAAATTAAATCAAATTTGTTGTACATACAGTTTTTGCTATGGAACAGCAATGCAAAACTAGAAATTAAGAAAAGTTTTTTTTTGTTTAATTTAAAATTGTTTGCATATGACCTAATAAAAAAAATTCTGTTTGGAAATTTAAAAAAAAATGATAAATTTAGCAAAAATGGCGTTTTTGAATTTCTATTTTTTTTCAATTATGTTTACTACCTAGTAGTTTAAGTAGTAGTTTTAACTAGTAAGACATTTTTGTTTGAATCTTTTAATCCAAAATCGAATGGAAGGTATTAACAGATTTTCTAGTATACACAGTTTTTGCTAGTGAACAGTGATTACAAATTATCAATTATAAAACAATTTTTTTGTTCAATTTAGAATTTTTTGAGAATGTGAAGAGAAAAAAAGGCTTTTTCTCGATTGAGTTAAATGCATCGTTTTCTTGGAAAAATTGAATTGCTTTGAACCTGAAATTGTTTCAGCTTCAACCAAAAAAACATGCTTTTTTTTCTTTCACTGAAAAAAAATTCAGCAGAGTTTAATACATTCCTAAATCGCGTAAAAAATTTAAAACATCTTAAAATTCTTAAATCACGAAATCAATTTTTTCCAAAAAAGCACAATTTAACATTTTGAAAATGTGTGCATGAGTCAATAAAAAAATGTTTTTGTATATCTTGAATATATAATATATTTAATTTAATTTACCGTTATAATTTTTTTATTCTAATTTTTAAAAGGTTTAAAAAATTTAACAAGTTTCTTTGTTTCAAATAAAAAACATTTCAGATTCGAGATATATGCCGATATTAAACTTTTTCTAAAATGTGTAAATATGACGCAATAATAAAACATGCTTCTTGCATACTTTTAAAAAATTGAAATTTGAGCAAAAATGTGTTTTTTAAATTTTACATATTTTTATTATTATTCACTACCTTGTAAAAAATGAACATATCAAACATTTGACTTGACTGTTTATTCAATCGGAGATTAAAAAAATATTTAGTACAAAACCGAAAAGAAGGTATTCACTGAATTAAAATTTGTCTTTTTTTTTTAATTTTCACATGCCAATCCACGAATTTTTTCACTGGGCTGAAACGATTCGATTAATTTGAGCGTTTTCATTCTGCCCGATTGTATAATAGCACATACACTGTTCTGCTAAACTGAACTAGAATTTATTCTAAAAGGTGGCAAATAGGTGTGGGCTTGCATCAGAAAAAGTTTAAAAACAAATTTGCAATCGTTAAATATCGTCTGTTTAATTTATTGTACCAATGATTTGTCATAATTTTGTTGACAATGTGAAATATTATTTAGATTTTCAAAATTTACAGTTGTTCAAAACTGACGGAAGGTATTATATATAGAACAAATTTTTCATTCTTTTTTTTTTAATTCCAACCCATACACTCTTTTGTTTAGTTCAAATGATTTGATTAATTCTGGGATGTTCTCTCCGCTTCAGTAAAAGACTCGAAAATTTAAATGGTGAATCATGGTATGACACGTGAAGAAATTCTTGTGTAAAGTACAGTTTATTCGTCGGCGCAACAAGTCGGGCAACAGATGAATAGTTATATAGGACTTGTCCAAGTTCTACACTTAGAGGAGAAACGAGATTTTTCTCCCTGGTTGGCAATGTTCCAAGGTATAAAGATTGTATGCCTAGGATGCTTTATTGCTCTCGTTTTAGTTTTGTTTCTCTTAAAACGAAATAACATGTTGTAATTTTTTTAGATTGAAATCTACTTTTATTCAAAGATGATTTGGTCAGTTAATAAATAAATATTAGATTCTCGAATGTAGAAAAATCATGCGCAAAAGCCCATCCTTTTTATGCATTGCAACCTGCCTTTATATATTTATAAATTCACAAAGGGAAGATTCAAGACAGAAAGGGGAGCAATGAAAAATGTTCCAATTTAGGTAAAAGGTAGGGGTTATTAATTATCTTTTGCTTTCAGTACCGTGTTTTATAACATTTATTCTTTCATGATATATTTGTTTCAATGGTTTGTACGAGACTTGAATTTGATTTATGGACTATGGGGAAAATAATGAATATTTGAATGGGAAATAAGGAATAGTCCGCCTGAAGAAATTCTATAAATTCATACCATCTAAATACACAACAAGAAGATAAACAAGAATAAATATTCGTAAATCTTCCCATTAACTCAACTTATTTATGAAGAAGAAATTTATGTTTTTTCTAAAATAAGGTAGTTCTGATAATTTTTTGACGTTATTGTAATTTCTATATCCATTTTAATATTTTTATTTCCATTAAACTACTGCAATATATGAAGAGGCACCAATTATAATAGATTAAAGTCATAGAAGTAAGCGTATCCTCAGAAACTTAGGCTCAATTGGAAATTTTTACACATAATATTAATATCCAGTAATAGGTGCAAGAGTGTCAGATTCATGCTAAAAAGAAATAAAAAAAGTTATTTAAAAAAATAGAAATGAATAGAAAAATGCAGAGTAGAAATATGTAATTAGAAATTATTCAGACCGTCGGTAATAAGCTTTCGTGTGCTGATCCACTGTGAAGATGTACAAGGGTAGATTTTGTAAGCTCGATAGGATGTGATGAGCAGCGAGAGCCACACTGCTCGCTTCAGCCTCAGCCACCCTCACCTTTGCTTGGCGATCTTGCGCGCTACATAGCAAGTTAGGGTTGCTTTTTAAGCTTCTTTCACACTAATATTTATGTGTAACAAATAAGGGGCCGTCCATAAACTACGATACCAATTTTGGGCTATTATTTACCGGTTACCCCCTCCTCCCACACCCCTTCACAACGCAACCGAAGTACGGTGACGTAGCATCAAATTCTCTCAAAACATAGGAAATAGGATGTTTTTTCACGAAAATAGAGGAATACTAGGTAAATAAATTCTTTCAAATAAAATTAACGTAGATACATTGAATTGTGTATAGAACCGTTTTTATTTCTAAGATTTTAAGTTGAAGTATATTAGATATTGTCAACATAATATTTTTTTCAACAAAAAAAGAATCATTTTTGAACAAATAGTTACATTTTCAACTAAATAGTCGATTTTTCTAATCAAAAAATTTAACTTCAACCAAAAACAGTTGCATTTTCAACAAAATAGTTACATTTGCAAGCTACAAAGATGAATTTTTAACAAAGATTAATTTTTTACAACGAAAGTTCAATTGTCAACCTAAAAGGATACATTTCTAGCCAAAATGACGAACGTTCAACCAAAAAATTTGTATTTTCGATCAAAATATATTAGATTTGAACAAAATAGTGGAATTTTTAACAAAGTAATTAAATTATCAATAAAATAGTTGTATTTTTAACCAAATGATTGCATTTTCAAACCTACAAAGATGAGCTTTCAAATACGAATGACTTTTTTCAAAAATTAGCACTTTAACAAAATACATGTATTATCTACTAAATAGTTGAATTTTCAACTAAAATTGATTATTTTTCAACAAAGAAGATTAATTTTCTATCAAAAAGACATGAATTTTTACCAAAAAACATTAATTTTTTATCAAACATTTGAACTTTCAACTAAAATATTTCAGTTCTAAACCGAAACTGAAATTGTTAAATTTTCAGAATTTCTAACTAAAGTTTTGAACCTTGAACAAAAAAGAAATTATTTTTTAACATAGTTGTTCAACTTTTATCCAAGAAGTTTGAATTTTGAACCCATAAAGATAAATTTGATAGTTGATATGTTAGCTAAAAAAGAATGTTATTTTTAATAAAAACAGTTGAATTAAAAAAAAAGACGGATTTTCAACCGATTTGTAAATTAAATTTGTATTCAAAGAGAAATGATGAATCTTCAACTAGAACAGTTAAATTTTTGGTTAAAAAAAAAATGATCAACAAAAATAGTTACATTTTCAACGAAACTAAAAAAGGTATTTTTTTAAACCAAAAATGCAATCGTCAAATTTTCAGTTTAAAAAATCAATTTCCAAGAAAACAAAATTTCTTCTTGTTGAATTAAACCAAATAGTTGAATTCTCAACTTACAAATAATAAATTTCTAGCCAAACATGGAATGGAGAAATTTGCAGATAAATTAATTAATTTTTAACAACAAAAAATTGAATTTTCAACAACAACAGAATTAAATTTTCAACCAAAGAGGTGAATTTAAAAAAACGAATTTTTAACAAAGAATTTCAACTTTCAATCAGATAGCTGAATTTTCAACCAAAAAATATGAATTTTTAACCAAATAGTTCAATTTTCAACCAAAAAGATGGACTTTCCGCAGTGTAATAGTGCAATTTTCTACCAAATTGTTAAATTTTTAAATAAAAAAGACGAACTTTCTACAAAATAGTTGAATTTATGCAAGACTAATGAATCTTCAACAAGAAAATGAAATTTTTTGTAATGTAGTTCGACTTTAAACAAAATAATTGATTCCTTAACCAAACCAGATTAATTTGCAAATAAACAGTTGCATTTTCAACCAAAAATGATGAATTTTCAACCAAGAAGATTAATTTTCGACGCGAAATAAAACGAATTTTAACGAAAATACATGAATCGTCAACGAGAAAATTTAAAGTTTTCATTAGAAATATAAATTTTCATCAAAAAATGGAATAGTTACATTTTAGTTAAAAAAAATTCCCAGTAGATAAAAAAGGAATTTCAACCAAACAGACTAGTTTTCAACTAAAATGATGAATCTTGAACCAAAAAAATGGAATTTTTTTAAAAGTAGTTTACCTTTAAACAAAATGGTAGAATTCTTTTAAAAAAATACAACCAGGCACTTGCATCTTTTACCAAAAAGAATGAATTTTCAACCAAGAAGATTAATTTTTGACCATAAAAGAAAACTTTACAACAAAATTTATAAATTTTGATATACACAATATCAATTTTCAATAAAAAATATCAATTTTCATATACAGAAATGCGATAGTTACATTTTTAGTTTAAAAAATTAATTCTTAATTTTTAAAAACGATTTGCATGAAAATGGTTCAACTTTCAAACAGAGATGAAGTTTTAACAAAATGCATTAACTTTCAACCATCAATTTTTGATTTAAAAAAATGACTTTCTAACAAAATAGTTGTATTTGCAGCAAAATAATAATGTTTTGAAACATTTGCATATTTTAGCAAACAAGAAACAATTCTTGTAATGAGAAATTGTATTTTTTAAATCATGGTAAATGATTTTTTAATGAATCCTGTCATTGAAGAATTTATTTTTATTAATTGAATAAACTTTGGTCCTCGAAAAGCGATCCACGGCGATAAAAAAGTCCGAGAAAACATCAAATTTGTTAAATAAACAATTTGTATATGTTTTAATTTATGATTCTTATACCTAAGTATAATTAAATATATCTGTCCAAGATTGGTTATTTCACCCTTAAAAATTAATACTTTGAATGTAAAATAACTCAAAATCTTTCGAATCCTTTAAAAATCTGTTGAAAACAAAGATTTATTTATTCCCTGAGGTTATCTAGAAATTGGCTAAAATTTCTTGAAATCGTAAAAATCCATTAAAGTAGAATTCATTAAAAAAATTTTGAATATGAATTAAATTAAAATTAGTTATTATATTTCTCTTAAGAAAACCATTGAATAACTTAAAATCTTTAAAAAGATTTGAAATTTGTCGAATTCCTTCATAAACCTTGAAATTGCTGAAATCCGTAAAAATTCCCTGAAATAAAATTTATTTTATTCCCCAAATTTATGTAGAAAATCGTAAAAATGTATTAAAGTTAGTAGAAATTATTTGAAATTCCTTGCATATAAATTAAAATAAAATAATTAATTTAATTCCTCTTTAAAAAATAATTTAAATAAAATGCACCTATTGTAATTTTTATTTTCCAATATTAAAAACTTAAACTAATTAAAAATCCAGAACAAATTTTTAAACATAAGGAATTCTAAATTTTGTTTAAAACGAAATCTTCAAATTTTGTAGAATCTTTTTAAATAACTTTAAAATGTTAAAATCCTTTGAAATTTTGTTAAGCCCTTCATACCTCTTTAAATTGTTGAAATCAGTCTAAATCACTTGAAATAAAATTGATTTTATTCACTACAGTTCTCTAAAAATTGGTGAATTCTTTTTTTCAATTTCCAAGCCTCTTAAAATTTTTGAAAATAATTAAAAATCCTTTAAAAACCGTAGAAATAATTTAAAATTCCATGAATATTAAGTAAATTAAAATGATTAAAAATCCATAATACCAAATTTTGAAATATTTATTAAGAGTTTTAAATATTTGTGAAACGAGTTAAGTTCTTTAATAAATTATTAATTTTTGATAGCAACATATGTTTGAAAAAACTCTTACTTTCGTACTTTTAATATTTTTTATGGATTTGAACTTTGTTTTATACATGATAATTCAGAAATTGTTGAAATTAAAACGTATATAATTTACCTAATATTAAAAAATAAAAAAGGTTTAATTTAAAACTCTTATAATTTATAATTGTCTGATCAATGAAAACAGTATCTATTTAAAAATTGTTTCATGTACGTATTAAAAAAAGACTTAACAGCGAATAGTTTTAAATTAAACCCTGAGGGTCCGAAAAATATTAAATAAAAAATTGTGCTAATTTTCAAATTTTAGAGTAACAAAATATGAAATCGAACTATCTGTTTTCAATTTTTCCCTTTCGTCAACTTTAATTTTTCAATTAAAATTTAAATGGTTGAGTTTTAAAAGGTATATATATAACGATTGGGAAATTAGGAAATTTTAAAGAACTCAAATTCCCTTAAAATAGTTGAAAATTCGAAGGGTTTGGGGAAAAAAAAGTTTATGAAAATGATGGTCAATTTATATTATTATCCTGAAAAAATTTGTCTAGCCAATTTTAATGTTAAATTATAATTTTTTTATATGGTAACAGTTTTAAATTATAGAATTTCAGAAGCGTTGAAAAAATTCATGTATTCTTCAATTCTAAATCGTCAAATTTCAATTGTATCGAACAAAACATTCTTGAAATTCAAAAGGTTTCAATTTAACATCTTTCAATTTGAAATACTTTGAATTAGGAATAATATATTTCAATTTCTTTGAATTTAGAGTGATCCAGTTTAAAAAATTCTTATCTGAAATTTTAATTCCTTTGCATTTCAAATGATCCAGTTTTTAAAATTCTTACCTAAAATGATTAAATTTTGAAACTAACATATTTTCAAAATGTTTAACGGAAATTATTAAGTTTCGAGATTGCTCAATTCAAAATATAGTCGTTCAACTTTGAACGCTTCGATTTAGAAATTATATAGTTTCAACTCTTTTCTAATGAAATGTTTAAAAAAATAAATTGTCCGAAATTGTTCATTTTTGAAAGCTCCTGATTTAAATTTGGTCAATTTTTACCTAGGAATATTTCTAATCCAAAATCGTTCAATATTTTTTTAATTTAAAGGGCTTTCGATTTAAAATTATTAATTAGTGTTTCAAATTTTTTAAATAAAAGCACTAATTTTTTAATTAAAATTATAAAGATGTTCAAGTTAAAATTTGTCTACAATGTACATATATTTTTTCTTTATTTCTTACTAATACAGAACATCAAATAAATTTACTTCTCATCCCATCCATCTTCGTAGTATGTAAGTGTTTTCTTGGCTCTTGGGTCATCAGGTCTTAAGACTGAAAAAATTAAATTTTCTTTTATGATTCCGAAAAATATTAAATAGTACTTTTTATATAGTAGTTTATATAGTCCTTATTTTCATTAATACATATACAACAGTGCAAAAGGAACTCAAAAGTGGGGGACTAGGGTATCTTTCTCACGAAAAAGTGAAAAAGCAGGGGAAAGATTAAAAATGTATTTCTAAATGTCGAAAAGAATAAACATTCTTTTTATAAGAAAATTTTACATTTTAAAGTAAAATTCAATGATTTCTGTCATTAAAGAATTTATTTTTGAAAATTGGATACACTTAGGTTGTTGAAAATCTATTCACAGTGATTTAAAAAAGTCAAAGAAAAAATAAAATGAGTTAAGTACACAATTATTTATTTAATACTACACTCTTCAGTAAAGCGTGGTAAAAATGCTAAAATTAATCGAATCGTTCGAGCTGAGGGATAAAAATTTGTGGGTCAATATAAAAAACAAGTAAAGAAAAAATTTGAAATCGGTTAATATCTTTTGTTCTCTTTTTTAAATTTACATTTAAAAATTTTTTAATTCAAAAATATTTGCCTTCTTTAGAATTTTTTGAATATTTACAAAAACACGTTTTCTGGATTGATTTGAACCTGAAATTTCTTCAGCTTGAACTTAGGAAACATGTTCATATTTCTTAGTAACAGGAAACATTATTATCGTGGTGTTTATAACGTTCCAGAATTGCAAAAAAAAAAAAAATGAAATCCCTAAAATCTTAGATTTTGATAAAAGCTTTTTTTACGAAAAAGTAAATGATAAAATGTTTCTTTGGTTTAAACTGAATAAATTTCAGACTCGACACATTAAACTTTTTTTAAATGTTTGTATACGACTCAATAAAAAACAGCATGTTTTAGCAAATTTTCAAAAAAATTGTTACTGAACAAAAAATTTATTTTAAAATTTCTTAAATATTTATTATTGTTCACTAGTAAAAGCTATAAATATAAGAAATTCGTCATAATTTTCGAATCTATAGGAAATATTTTGACTAATTTTACTAATTAAAGTTTTTTTTTTATTTCTGTCGAATGCCAACCCACACATTTTTTTCACCTCAGCTCAAACTCAAATTATATGATGGATAACTCTATATATTTAAACTAAAGTGTTCAACTTCTAACAATTTACTTAAAAAAGTACTATGTATTTTGTAACTGTTGCAGTTTTATACTGGATGACAACTTCTGTCTCCAGTTTTCACACTTTCAATATTCTTTCAAATGTTTAAGGTTCACATTTTTTTAAGAGTATTTATTTTTGTGTTTTAATTTTTTAGTATTCATTTTTAAAGATTCATCACTTGAAAAGTAGACCTTATTTATTCATAAATAGTTTATTTAGATTCTATCATTAATTTAATTATTCCTAAATAGTGGGTACACTTAGTAATTTCAAAGAATTTTCCGCGTAATACAAATATTTTATTTCCAAATATCGTATATTTAAAGAGAAGAGGGGAAAAAGGACAAGTTTTTTTAGAATAGAATAAAAAAGAAAAGAAAAATTCAAATACAAGGTGTCCTTTTAAATTAAAAAAAAATCCAGGCTATTTCCCGGTTTTTCCGATTAAAAAGTACATTTTTCGCGCTTGAATTTTAAGCGTTTATGATAATAATAATTATTTATTTATTATATTAAGTTTGAAAAGAATCATTTTATAACTCCAAGAAAAAATATATAATGTACAATATTGTAAAAATGAATCAAAACTTCTCACCACAAAATGTTATCCATGCAAGGGAAATAGGGTGATTTTTCAAGAAAATAGGGGAATAATAGGGGTGCACACTCTTTTACATAATATTGATGTAGATACCGTATCCCTAAGATTTCAAGTCGAAATATATTGCGTTTTTAAACATATAATATAATTTATAGTCGAAAATTATGAATTTTAAGCCCAAAAAGACGAATTTTAAATTAAACGAATTGAGTTTTCCACATCAAAAAAGTACAAGGTTTTAGAAAATATTTGACTTTTATTCCCGAAAAGATGAATTTTCACAAAAAAGTTGAATACAAAGAAAAACTAATTAAAAAAGAGATGAATTATAAAGCAAGAATGCAATAGAAGACTTTTTAAATCAAAATAATAAACTTTAATCAAAAAGATGAATTGAAAAAAACATGAATTTTCAACAAAATAAGTAAACTTTTAATCAAATAGTAGACTCTACAATTAAAATGAATTAATTTTCAACCAAAAAGATGACAAACAAAATAGTTTGAATTTTCAATAAAATAATTAAATTTTCGACCAATGATAGAGTTTTGAAACAAAAGAGATGGATTTTGAACTAAAAATATAACAGTAAACTTTTTAAATAAAAAATGAATTGAATTTTCGACCAAAGAGTACACTTTTTAACCAAAAGAGATGAATTCTGAACTAAAATTATGATAGTAGACTTTTCAATTAAAAAGAATTAACTCTAAAACAAAAGATGAATTTTGAATCAAAAAGGAAGAATTTTCAACAAAAAGGGATATTATCAACCAATTAAAATAATGAAAAATGAATTATCAATAAAAAACACGAATTTTCAACCCAACCATGAAAAAGAACTAATTTTTCAACTAAATGATGAATTTTCAACAACTTTCAACTGAGTTAGTTTAAATTTCAATCATAAAATTTGAATTCTTAACTAAAAATGTAACGGTTGATATCTCAACGAAGATGTTATTTTTTAACAAAAACAGTCCAATTCAATGAAAAAAGGCGAATTTTCAATAAAATACACTGGAACATCGATTAATGCAACTCAACTGATGCAACTCATGCGTTAAGAGTTTAATTATCAACGAAAAAGTTGCCATTTTTAACCAGAAAATATGCAATTTCTACTGAAATAGATGAATTTATAACAAAATGATAGAATTAACTTAAAATTTAGTTCATTAAGAATTTCCTGACTCTGTCATAATAAATTATTTTTGTCAACCAATGGGCAATATTTATATTCCTTGAGTTCTGACAATGATAAAGTCATGCGTAACTAATTTTTTTTCTTTAAAAAAAGTGCATTCATCACGTTTCTTTCTCCTAATCTTAAATTAAAATTGCGTACAATTTATTCAGCACTTGGCATTCATTTTAAATACAAATTTACTTACACACAGGTTCATCGAAAGTTCTTTGCGTGAAGGTAGTATTGCGATACACGATGTGCATAATCCCAAATCCAATTATTGCCAGCGTGGACAAAACGTGAGCTCCCATAACTTCAGGAATCTGAACCCATCCGTCTTTCCACAAGGTATTAATGTTAACCCATCCATCTTTAATCTTTTTATTAATGTTAAGACCTGCAAAGAAAGGTGATATTGGAACGTACACCATCATGGGACTTTAAACAAATATTTATTTGAATTATCAGGGTGGCCGAAAAACGTAATTTTCGATAATCCCTAGTTTGTTCCTGACCAACTTTCCACTTTCCCTGACCATTATTATTCGAGGGACAGCATTTTTTCAATATAGAAACACTTTAAACATAAATTCTTTAATGAACGGAATAAACAAATTCTAGATAAAAATAAAATGTTGTATTTATTTAAAAAAAAAAAAAATAAAAACTTTTCTACCGCAAAAGATGAATTTTCAATCCAAAAGGGCGAATCTTCAAGAAAAAAGTTTAAATTTCAACCAAAAATATGACTTTCCGACAAAATAATTCGATTTTCAACAGAATAATTAAATTTACAACAAAATAGTTGAATCTTCAGCCTCCAACCAAATAATTGCATTTTTAGAAGGCAGTTGAATTTTCAACATAACAGTTGAATTTTCAATATAACAGTTGAATTTTCGGCAAAAAAGTGACTTTTTAGAAAAATACTTGAATTCTTAACAAAATTATTTAGTTTTCAACACAAAACAGTTGCATTTTCAACAAGATTTGAGGTTTTGCAATAAAAAAAATCATTTTCAAACAGACACTTTCATTTTTAGAAGACAGTTAAATTTTCAACTTAGAAAGATGAATTCTCAAATAAAAATGTAATACTTGCTATTTTTTTAACAAAATATATGAATTGCCAACTAAAAGTTAAGGTTCTACTAAAACAGTTGAATTTTAAACCAAAAAGGATGACGTTTTAACAAAATTATTCAATTTTAAACAAAATAATCAAATCTTCAACGAAATCGTATAGATGACAAACTTCATTTTCAAAATTTCCCTCATTTTTTCCTGACAAATTCTAATTTTCCATGGCGGAATAAACAAATTTCAAATTTATTTCCTGAATTTTCACTGATATGTAGGTTTTCCCTGACATACGGCCACCTTCATTATTTTCCAAGTAAATAACTTATAAATAATATAGAAATATAATTTTTATATAGTAGAGTATTTACATAACGATTTTTCCAAAGGTGAAATAATAAATAGAAATGAAATGCGATAATTGAACATTCAAAAGTGTTTCAATTATGATTCGAAAAATAAGTTCGATTCACAATTTGATTCTTAAAATGCAATCAATCGAGTTTTAATCAAACATTTTTATAGAGTAAGCTTGCACATAAAATTGATGCTCTTTAGTTACTGTTTACTTTAGTATTACGGAAACAAATAAAATCTTCATGTTCTACAGTTTTATTTCATGTAATAAAGGCCTTTATTTTCACCATAAACTTATAAGCAAAAAACAGAGTAAGAGCATTTTATGTATTGAACAAGTAATTCTTGTTTAATGATAGATATCGGTTGTAATTGCACCGTTTCTACTTTTTTTAAATGAATTGATAATCCCATTATTATAAATAAATAAATACACACACACATATATATGTATATTATATTAGGGCGATTAAAAAACAATTATTTTGAAATCTAAACATGCACACTAGCCCAAGTGCCTAAGTTGCTCCTTTTTGTCAACATATTTTTTTTAATCCAAATTGGGTATATTTTAGAGTTTTATATTTTTTATTCATTTTTGTTGCTTTTGTTGTCGCAAAGTTTTGCAAAAGCATCTATTACATTTTTATACATATAAAATTATGCTCTTTTAAATTGTCATAATTGTATATCATTTAACGAAAATTTAGAATCTCAATTTAAATGAAAATAATAATTAATTCTTAATAATTCCACATTTTTCTACGATAAATAACTTTTTTTACTTACTTATTTTATTTTCTAATAGTTCAATATTAATTCAAAATTTATTCTGTAATAATAATTTGAATAATAATAAATAATAAATTATTGTAGGTAAAATTCATATACAAGAATGTGAAAGAAGTGAGATCACATTATTATTTTACATAAAAAAATAGTTTAAAAATTATCATTAAATGATGTAATATGATGGCCACGTTAGAATGGAGCATTCTATTTTTACGAAAATTTAATAGGACAGAGTGGGGTATGGTGCCGGGCTTTGATTGAAATGTCCTGTAAATTATAATTGAAATGTGATTTTGGTATGTGTATTTTTTTGGAGAAGCTCACATTATCCGGTTACATTTGTCATTACTCAAAACCGTTTATTACCTACGTTATTATTCGATATTTAATTAATCTGTTGCTCTTGAATTTCGGTCAATGTACCCCATACCATGGGGCATGGTGTCACTCATATCAATGCTGGTTTATTTCAATAATATGGGCATTGTCGAATAAAACGTGTACAATATCATAATTTTTCAGAGTATTGGGAATGGTGGTGCAGCATTTCGCCACATGGTGCCAAAAAATGGAACTAGAAAGAGTCGGTAAAATTTTAAACATGTATTTTAATTTGTGCATAAAAGTGTTTTTACGATTGTCCTGTGAAGTATAAACAAACATTAAATACTAAATATAAATATTATTCAAAAGCAAATAGCTTTAGATAGAATTTCCATCTTATACAGTCAAAAAACACAATTTTGTGGAATAGGTTTTTTAAAAAAATATAATTCTTTCATTATTCCATGTGAATTTTGAATGCTTAAATAAACTTTAATGATTGTATGTAGCGCCAAATTTTAATAAGTCCATTTAAGTTTATAATCTATTGAAAATCACAATAAAGGGAACAATAATTGGTTTTTTTAGAAAATTATTTATGTAAAAAGTGGGGTTTTTCACTGTATAGTATGTAAATTCCACCTAAAAGACTTTGTTTATGATAAAGACTTATTTTTATAATCCAATAAGTACTTTAAACTTCACAAAAAAGTTGCTAAAATACTTTTATGTACAAATTAGAATGTATCTGTAAAATCGTGCCTATTCTTTCTAGTTCAAATTTTTGTCACCAGGCGCCGTATCACAGTTAAACCATTCCCAATAATGCAATGAAGAAAAACAACTCTAGACATGATCAACACAAATTAAATGTTCTTTCACTAATAAAAGTAAAGTATGTCGCAGAACCTAGTTATAACCTCTTATAGATTTCTTAATGTCCCAGAATTAATGTTAAGCAAATGCTTTCGAAAATATGCTCAGAATTTAAGCTTGGACAGAGCATTTAACAGAATTTAAAGCATTTATTGTTAACACAACTAAATAAATAAATGAATAAATATATATATATATATATCATAATTACTACATATATTTTTACAAAAACATTCTAGAGTAAATAAACATACACTTTTTTAAATTACTGAGTTGCTACAGATCAGGTATTTGCAGAAGGCCTGGAAGTGTCAGGGAAAACCTGATTGAGTTAGGGAATTTCAGAAAAACTAAAGTTGAAGTAAGTTTTATTATTATTATATGGTTAAAAAGTGCAACTATTGGTTTCAACATTCATCTCTTTTGGTTGAGGATTCAAAATATTTTGTCAAAAATATATCTTTTTGGTTCCATTCAACTATTTTTGGTATAAAATTAAATTCCTTTTTGGTTGAAATATAAAATATCACGTTTTTCGTTGAGAATTCATTCGTTATGGTTGAAAATTTGTGGTTGGAAATTCATGCACTTGGTTAAAAATGTACTTTTTGGTTGAGAATTAATTATTTTAGTTAAAAATTAATTTCTTAGGTTCAAAATTTAATTATTTAGAAGAAAATGCTTCCTTATTATAAAAATGTAATCTTCTGGATAGAATATTCCTCTTTTTTGTAGAAAATTCAACTATTTGATTAAAAATTCTTCCTTTTTTGTTGAAAATTTACTATTTTAGTTGAAAATTCATTGCCTTGGTTGGAAATTCGTTTTTTGTTTTGGTTGAAAATTCATGTATTTTGTGAAAAATTCCACTTTTTCGTAGAAAGTTAATATGATTAGTTGTAATCTTTTTATTTAAAATATAATTCCTTCGATCAAAAATGTAACTACTTTGTTGGAATTTTTTTCGAAAATTAATAATATTTAGTTGAAAATTCATTGATTTTGAATTTTGTTTTGTAAATTTGTTGACTAAAAACGAACAACTTAAGCCAGCATGTGTGCTCAAATTCTAAATAATTTGTTTTATCATATAAAATGAATCACCCGAACGTATACTCTCTGTGATGTTCCTTGTGATTATATTATTATGCACATTATATAATGCCTTTGACTATTTTTCTAAGTCCCTTTCTCCAAATCTAATTTGAGTTTAAATAGCTCATTTTTAAGATAAAAATGTAAAGTAAATTAGGAAGATAAGGTTACAAAAGTTGTACAACAGAGCATTTAGAATATTTACCTGCTCTTAACCTCGACATTTTGTTGACGAAGATTTTCTACACTTTTTGCAGCTTGATGCCAACGGATGACATAAATCTATTATTGGCGTAAAAAGACGAATACAAGAGTTTATCACTTGAAATCGAAAATTAAGAGTATTAAGACTACGAAGTTTTTAGGTTGGATCTGATCAGCTGGTCTAGTAATTTTTTCAGTCGCTTAGTTATTTTTAATTTTTGTGATTGGTGGCTCTGATGACAGGCTTGCTAGGAGCGGCCGGTAAATTTGAAATCACATCTTCAAAACATTTTTAAGTTAGGCAATTGTATGCAATTACTTAAATAAAACTGTTGACCTCGTAAAAGTTGTTTGTAGAATTTGTAAGCTTAGAGAATTTACATAAAATTTGGTTTTTTTTTTTTAAATTCAACAATTTTGTTAAAAAGAAAAACATCAATCTTTTTAGTTGAAAATTCGTTTTTACGGTTGGAATGTTTGAAGATTTAACTGTTTTGTAGAAAAATCGTCTTTTTGACATTAAGATTGCACATTTTGGATTCAGTTATTTTCTACATTGACTGAAAAATATTCTTTGGTTAAAAATGATTCATCTTTTTAATTTAAAAACTCATGTGTTGTTGTAGAAATATAATATTTTTTGGTTAAAAATGCAACTGCTTAGTTGAAAACTAATCTTTTTGACCGAGGATTTTGGTTTTAAATTAGAATCTTTTTCAGTTTAAATATCAACTATTAAATTTTATGTGGAAAATTCAACTCTTTAGTCAAAAGTGGAACTACTTTGTTAAAAATTCATATTTTTGGCTGATTTATAATTTTAAATCAAAAACTTTTTGTTGTACATTTACTATTTTGTTGAAAATTCGTTTTTAATTGGTTCAAAGTATAATTTTTTAAATTGAAGATTCATCATTATGGTTGAAAATTTAACTGTTTTGTTAAAAATTCATTTTTCTAGTTGGAAATAGCATTTTTAATGAAATTTTAACTACTTCGTATTTAGTTAAAAATTTATCTTCTTTAGTTGAAAATACAACTATTTGGTTCAAGATTAAAGCATTTTTTTGAGTTTTTCGTCTTTTGTGATATAATAATAATCTTCTTGGCGTAAGATTTATCACTTTGGTTAACATATCATTTCTTTAATTGAAAATTTAACTATTTTGTTGAAAATTCGTTTTTTTCTGTTTAAGAATTTATTTCTTCAACTGTAAGCATAACTATTTCACTTTAGGTTAAAAATAAATCTTTTTTATTGTTGGTTGGCAGTTTATCTTTTTAGTTTGAAATTCATTTATATGTTAATAATACGTCTCTTTTGGTAGAAAATTATTCTTTATGGTGGAAAATTCATGTTTTTGGTCGAAAATTCAACTATTTGATTGCATTTTTTTAAATTGCAGATTCATCATTATATCATTATATTAATAAAAATAAGGTTTCTTAACTGAACAATTAAATGACTCCGTTTTTTGTTGAAAATTTAAGCATTTTGTTGACAGTTCGTCTTTCGTAGTAGAGTATTAATCTTTTTGGTAAAAAATTAATATTTCTTGTTTTTGGTTAAAGATGTATTTTGTTAAAAATTCATATTTTTCGGTAGAAAATTAATCCTATAAGTTAAAAATTTATGTTTTTGAAACAGGCAGAAAATATTTAATATTGTTCAGGGAAAGGTCTGGGAAATTGAGGGAATTTCGTTTGAAGGGGATGTGAAGGGGGATGAATGTCCTGATTATATCAAATTTAATGTAAATGTCAATTTTTGAACATTTGGGAGTCAATTGAATTAAATCTTATTTTTATATTTATAGATTTCGTTTGGACCAAGAACTGGTAAGACTAGGGATTTAGAACTAGAACTGTTTAGATTTAGAACCCAGAGAGGTGCTGCCACCTGACGTAGAATATATTTTTCATAGGAATGATAACATGGCTGCCAATTTTATGGCTGCCATCGCGAAGTATAATTTTGAGTGAATAGTGATTTCGCGAGTTGATTTTTGGTGCCAATTTTGAAATAAGTGGAAAAATTTTGCAGGATAAAGTAGCTAAGGCCCTAGCAGGGCCCTTGAGCAGATGTGAGTTGTACAATTATTCTTTAACCTACGATCTAAAATCAGTTTTCTGACACATAATTTGTTTCCTAGTTCTCGAAGTCTTTTTACTCATATTTGAGACTGGAATTTATATTCTTGAAATTTAGAAACTTGAATCTCAAAATGGCTTGATTATGAGAATTATATTTAAAATATCCTTTCCAATGAACTGATGATACTTGTGCAATTTTGATTGAATTTTTCATGAGATTCATCTTAATGCGATGTATAGACATTTTTTCTAGGTTACTTTTCATCATTCTAATACGTGTTTTAAAAATTTTGTAAATACTTCAGTTTTGTTTCTTTATCTTTTAAAAAGTTGTTTATAATAACTAGAGCATGTGACAAATCTTTTAAATAAATGAATAAGCGTCTCTTTTTATGGGATTATAATTCTAGTTCTAGATCCAGAAATGAATAATAACTATTTTCTGTTTGATTCTACTCTTGATAGACACTATTGATGTATTTTAGATGGTGATCGAGGCACCTTTTTTGAATGCAAATTAGTGGGGTCTCAGGTGAGAAAAATGTTATAATACGTCAATTAATAATCATGAGTAAACTGACAAGATTTTTTTATTGAAATGTACAGTTGCAATTAAATTGAATAAAAAAATAAACATTTTGTATATTTTTAATGCGCTTTTTATATTCGCTTACTTGCTTGATTTCGCGTTTATCCGCAATTCCCAACGCCATCCGGAAATATGCCAACAGTCTGTTCGTGAGACCAATAGATGGTGATACGTGTATATTATTATTCATCGCTATCATAAATATTATTATTGACTTCATTCTTTCGATTTAAGAAACCACAATTTTGTGCGCGCTATGTACCTTTTTTTATAGGAAAAAACTCAGTCCATCTTCTAGGAAAGTGATAGGATCGATTTTTTAAATAGATTTGGTAGGAATCGTTACTTTTTAAAATAAAAATTTGCCTACTTTATTTTAAATTTCAAAAGGCTTTAGCTTGTTTTTAAATATTTTTATTTGAAAGGGGTTTTCAATTAAAAAATTAGATTTTATTTATGTTATTTGATCAAGAATTTTACATTAATAATCTGTGAACTACTTTTTATTTAAACTATTGTTCATCTGTATGATTGAAAATTAATATTCTTTGGTTCTAAATTAATCTGTGTTGGTTGGTGATTCAACTATTTTGTTAAAGGTTACACTTATTTTCAGAAAATTAATTATTTTTTTGGTTGAAGATTCATCATTTTAATTGAAAATTCAACTGTTTTGTACATAATTCGTCCTTTTGTCTTTAAAAATAAACAATTTTGTTGATAAATTATCTTCTTGGTTGGAAATTTATCTTTTTCTTTGAAAATTGAACTATTTGGTTTAAAATTCATCTATTTTGTTTGAAAATTAAACTACTTAATTGCAAGTTAAATTACTTTGTTAAGAATTAATTTTTTAAACAAGTTTCATTTTATTGTTTGAAAGTGTAATTTTGTTGTTGAAAATTCGTTTTTCTTTGTTAATTAGTACTAGTTTTTCATCTGAAAATTGCATTATTCCATTTTAGTGTGGAAATTTTTTCTTTATAAGTTCAAAATTCAACTACATAATAAAAAATCCATGTATTTTGTTGAAAGTTCATCTACCATTGTCGAAATTAAACTTGATGCTTAAAAATTCACTCTTTTTGATAAAAAATGGAAATTTTGGTTGAAGATACATCATTTTAGTTAAAAATTCAAATTTTCGAGTTGTAAATTCAACTCTTTTATAGATAATTTACCCTTTTAACCTTTAAAATTCAACAATTTTGTGGAAAATAATCATCTCTTGATTCAATTTACCTATTTGAAAATGTTTTTTTGTTGTTTTGAGACATCTGTATACCACGTGGTCAGTGGGGGCACCAAGTCCATGTGGAGTATTGTTGTCTGATTTTTTTTTACTTTTCAAGCTCACTTCCACCAAATTTGTTGAAATCTACAAAAAAATAAAGGCGTTAAAAAATATATTTATTGGTTCCGGAAGCCCTAAATACGTATTTTATCATAAGCCAATTCGTTTTTGTAAATTTTATTCAGAATCGTCAATATTACATTTTATTCTACACAATTAGCCATACAATACTAATAAAAAATTACGTTCTGAGTGTCACCTCCTTAAGGCTTTTTTATAGGGTACTAAGAAAACCCCATCAGTAAAAAAAATGGGTTTTGCAAGTTTTTGGCGCCAAGTATTATTTTCCACAGTTTTATTTTAGTAAAATTGGTTCCACATCAAATATTACTTTGTACTGATAATTTGATGTTTGAAGACATGTTCAAACAATTTATTATTTATTATAGCCATTTTCTTTTAGAAGTCAGTAAGCCGTTGTTTTTTCACAATCATTCACCTGATTAGAATAATGTGAGAAAGTTGCAGTTTTTTCGGAAATTTTCCACTTTTTGTTCGCTTTTAAATAATTCTGAGGTAATAATTCATTCAAAATAACAAACATTATTGTTTAGACCATTAATTATTATTTTTAATAATATTCTCTTTGAATGTTATAAAGTTGCGGTTTTTTCTGCAATGTTTACCTCTTTGTGTACTTTTCACTTAAAGTGTGACAATAATTAATGCAAGTTTACAAACATAATTGTTTAAAAAATTTACTATGGCTTATAGCTATCTTTTCTTAGAGTAATGCTAGCAAATTCGGGACTTCTTTCTTAAATTTTCAGCTTTTCTTTTACTTTTTATATCCCTCATAACATAATGATATCTTTAGCATATCCCTAGGATATCTCGGCGGAATATGGGATATCGATGGCATATTCAAAAGATACACACAATTTTAGCAATGGAATATAATATTTCTGAAATGCATTTTAATAAAAATATGTAGAATTCCTGAAAACATAAAGATTCACAAACATCCGTTTGACAAAAAACCTCTTTATACGCAAATCTCGAATATTGGGTTTCTTTCAAATTCTATCTTATCATAATTATAAAAAAAATTATTATCACAAATTATTTTTGAAAACAGTAATAGCCTACGTACAATAATAGACAAGACACTTTCTGAAAATTTGAAATTTGGCTCATATTGAATCTGTAACCTGTAATTTCTTCAGTTTAGAATCGCACTTTCCACTATCAGTATAACGGCAAAACCAGTTTTTATGATTAAAAAAAAACAATAAAATTAATATGCACCACGTTGGTTCACATATTATAGATAAGAATAGATTATAAATGAGAATAGATTATAATCCGGCAAGAATATTCTAGAAATTGTTGACTTTTGTTAAAGCGTTATTCATTATTGCGCGACAGTTTTCGCATACTGACTGCCATGATGGAATTCACCTAGAAGTTACTTTAGATGGGATTAGTGGGATATCCTCAGGATATTCTAAGATATCCTCGCCACATTCCAGGGATATCGAGATTTACGTCCTGTACGATATTATTGACAATATCCCAATGATCTCCTTAGATATGCTCAGGACATCCTGGGAGAGAAATGGAATATTAATGTCCCAATTTTATATGCTAAGGATGTTCCCAAGATATCCTAATCCCATAACTTATAGTATATTACTGGAAATTCAGATGTATCTACTGCCAATGATATTCATATTCAATCGTATCAATAAAATACGAAATAATTAAAAAATATTAGGTATTCTTTCGGAGATTTTATACAAAGTGCAACATTATGAAATGCAATAATGGTAAAGTCCCCCATAAAGTCACTTTAAGGTAAATTCCATCATGGTTGTCAGTGTGCGACAATTATCACGCAATAATAAGTGACACTTTAACAAAAGTCAACAATTTCTCTAATTTTTGTACGAGACTACAATCTAATTTCTTTTATATTATACAAACCAACGCGGTACGTATTAGTTTGATTTCTTTTTATCATAAAAATTAATTTTGACGTTGAAAAGTGCGATCTCTAAACTACGCAATACGCCTGTTGGGCAGCTATGACAGCGCCACCATTTTGGAACTATTGGGAAGAAATTCGAATTTGAATTTAATTTTAACAAGAAATCTTATAGTAAACAACTAATTTAAGACCTCAGTATGATATTTCGGATTAAAAGTGCATCGATACTCACTGCTCTTTTTCATTAACATTGCTTTAATAACTTTGAGATACCCAATAATTCACGTGTCAGGTGGCGCTGCTATCAAGTTAAAAGAGATACCCTACAGGCATATTTAGAGGTAACAGAAATAACAGTACACTTTAAGATGTTTAGAATGTGACTTTTTTTTATTGTAAGTAGACTGTTAATGGTTATAAAAATTATTCGCGGTAATAATTTTTTGATAATTATACTGAAATAGGATTTTGATAGAAACCGAATATTCGAGATTTGTATAAAGTGGTTTTTTGACACACGGATGTTTGTGAATCTTTATGTTTGCAGGTATTCTACGCATATTTTAATCAATATGCATTTCAGAAATATTGGATTCCATTGCCAAAAATGTGTATATCTCGCACATGAAATTGAGGGGATATCTTACGGGTCGGAAATCTCGATATCCTTGGAATATGCCACGGATATATCTCGGGGGATTTTTGGGACATTTTCCAGGATATCCGATATCCTGCCGATATGTCATAGGGATATGCATAGGATATCATTTTGTTGTCAGGGAAGTGATTCTCCATTGTTTATTTATTGTTTGGTCATAACTAAAAAGTCGAAGCAAAGTAAAAAATTTCAGAAAAACCAAAAATTTCTAGAAATTATCTGAGAGAAGATAATTATAAACAATAATTACTTATGCTCATTAATTTGCATTCATTATTACGTCACACTCTTAATGAAAAGTTGACAAAAAGCTTAATAATTCTGAAAAAAACTGCACCTTTCTATCATTATTCAAGGAGAATATTATTAAAAATAAAAATGAATTGTTTATACAACGATGGCGACGACGACGCCAGACAGACACCGACGTAAGAACTTGTTTTTCTGACTCCGGGGGGGGGGGGGGGGCTTAAAACGTCGAAATTCGCGAAACTCAGTTTTCCCATGTTATCCAATATTAATTTGGAACAGTTAAAAAATACATATAGTAAGTTGAAGAAAAAAAGTTAAATAATTAAAAAATGGAAAAAATAATGTAAAATATGTTATGCTCTCAAACTTATAATGGAACGGGGGTATTAGGAGAGTGCTAAGGATTTTATGGAATCCAGACGCTCAATTTGAAACACATAAAAATTGTTTCTTTAAGAAATTTTTGTTTTTGTCGGAATTTTTTAAATCTATTTAATGGGACAAATCTATTAAAAATAATTTTAAATAATTTTAAAATGTGACACTGCTCATTAAACGATTGTTTCGTCTTTGCTTCATCTAATCCCTGTTTAAAGTCAGAATTCGCCAAATTTCTGAACATTAAATTTCTTGTTCCAAATCAGAACTAATTTTAATTGAAAATTATTACTTTTTACGAACAAAACATGTTGCACCATGCAATCCAAAAGTTTTACAATAGTGGTAATAAGTTGGTGAGATTTTATAAAAATGTACTGTATTTCTTATTCATTATTACACTTCTTTATATTATATTAGTATTTTTTTAATTTTACTTAAATTTTTATAAAACGCTAAATTGTGTACTACTTTCGTAACATTTGACCGCTTTCAATATCTTTAAGAAAAAAAATTTAACTCGTACAATCAACATTAATTGGCCGCGGGGAAATATCGTGGTCGAGAATAAACCGAGAAAACCCAGAAAATTTCCGTAAAAAATTATAATTTAGAGTTGAGGACGGGGGATTTTCGTAAAGAATTGTATTTTTTTTCGGAAATTATTGAACATTTATGAAGCCATTGAAATTTTAACTATTTTTGCAATATCTACTTAAAAAATAGACGAATTGACTTCGTCTTGGGCTCATTTTATACAGAATTTCGAAAGCAATCAACCCTTCAAAGAGAAAATTTGGTAGCTCTTGCATAATTAAAATTAAGAGAACCGATTCAGTCAACAAAAAAGAGGTATACGAATACTTGTTACACTTACTGCAATTCTAAATTAGAACAAAGATTTGTTTCCATTCCATAACGACCTTAGCACTCCCCCAATACCCCCGTTTCATTATTAACAATTAAATAATTATAACAAAAATCAAATATTTATTTCCAAGTTGTTAAATTTTCAATGTTCTTAAACTCGAATTCAAAATAGTTTTGAGTGTATAAAATATTGTACATTTCTAAAAGTTTTACTTTACATAGGTGCAGCGAAAAAATATACATACATAGTTTGAAATCGGTCGAATAAACATTGTAAATTTTATATTGTAATATTTAGAAATTATATTTGAGATTGCTGAACACTCCTATGCAGATTTTAAATTCAAGTGGTTCATTATTGTACCTTTGAATTTAATTTTTTCCATTTTTGAATTATTTAACTTTTTTCTTCAACTTACTATATGTATTTTTTAACTGTTCCAAATTAATATTGGAAAACATGTTCTATTTCCGGTTTTCAATTTTACAACACGTTTTAAATTGTTTCAGCTTCAAGTTTTTTTAAAGAGTGTTTATGCATATTTTAGATTTGAACAGAATAACTTTGTCAATGTAAAACGAACAATGGATTTTATAATTCTTCCGTATATTTATTAATTTCGGAGAATTTCCTGCTTAATTCAAATATTTTATATTTGGAGAGAAAAGGGAAACGTTTAAAAACGAAAATATAGAATTTAAACAAAATTAATTAAAAATAACAAATTATAACTTAAAAGTTGTTTTATTTCACCTATAAAAGCTTTTTTATGATAAATATGTAAATATGGCAGTTTTAGTTTTTAAATTTTAATGGCCAGGAAAATGAGAAATTAGTCGGTGAAAAATCAGTGAGAAGTCAGGGAATTTAAAAAGCGAAGTTTTGTGGCCACATTGTAAATGGCTGCATTCAAATGAAAAAATGAAAAGCAATTTTTAAATACTAGCGTTTTCAAAGAGTATATTTTAGCTTGTATAGTATTTTGATTAAAAAATTTGGTTTTTTGAAATAGATGAGGACCATAATCGCATTTGCAGTAGGCGCAGTAGTTCTTAGTAGCAGCTGATCTTCGTCTATACAAGAAAAACAGGTATTTATAATTCTTAATAATTTTTTGCGTAAAATAATTATTATTTTTGATATAGAATTCAATAGTAAAAATGTGTGCTGAGTTAAACTTCATCGATTTCTTAGCAGCCAATCATATGCGTAAAAGTCAAACTCAGTGAAATTTCTTATGCGGTTTTTTCTACCTTATTACTGTTTTTTTTGTCGATAAGTTTGTTATTTATAAAAATGGGATTAAGGAAAAAGAATTTTTCATTGTTCCAAGTATATCTTATTCTGGACCTAAGTCCAATGAGGTTGAAATTGGTTAATTTTGAGAATTTACGAAATTTACGTTTGAGTAAGAAAATAATGGTAATTCAATTAAATTTTTTTTTAATAAATGTCAATGTGAAAAATTTTTTATTTGAAACTTTCACAAATTGAACAGTGAAAGATTTCTGGTTAAAAGATCAATACATTTCTAAATGTTGAAAATTATATCGTTTTGAAGAAATTTTATGTTAAAAGACTTTCAAATTTTTTCTAAATCCAAGCACTTTATAAACTAGAAGTTAAAATATTTTTCATTAAAAGTCGTTTGAAATCAATAATTGTTCAATTGTTATTTATAGATCAAAATTTCAGTTGCAAATGTAAAGAAATTCAGCACTTAAAATTATCACTAGAAATATAAATTTAGTACTCTGAAATTTAAATTAGATTTATAATTTAATTTTCTAATTTCTGAATGTTGAAATATCGGGACTTTGAAAATTGTGGTATCAAAGTTTCCGAAATTTGAAATTTCTGAATTTTTCTAGTTTGCCTTTTTATTTTTTTCAAAAAATACGGCTTTTTAAATAAAATTTTCCTTAATTTTTTCATAATTCTAACTTAAACAAGAGTTAAGTTTTTTATTTTGATCTTCCATTATCATTTTTGGTTTTCAAAAGTCATTAGATATTTTTATTTAGTACGAACACATAGTAACTTTTCAGTACTAGCCGTTTTGGATTTTCAAACATTATGTATATTTTCAGTCGACCCTAATATTTAGTGCTCCCGAGACGGCGTTAAAGCTTTAATAGAGAATATCTTAAATTAAAAGAGATAAGTGCTTTTAAATATAGGTCTCTGAATTCGTCTTGGTTTCATTTATAATTTTAGATGATTTATAAACAACAGTCACCTTCACATGTTACCATTAATATGAATAAAATGTCAAATAAATTTTTTTTCATTAAATCTGCGAACACAGTCGTATTTTCCATTTAAATCTGTAGAATTTCCGTCTACTGGAATTTGATCTAACATTAACCAGATGTTATGTTAATTTTAGAGAAAATTACAATAAAAAAAGTGTACAGATTTACAAGAGTTATACGTGTGTTATGGTTTTGATGAAAAAAACGTTGTTTTGCGTATTGTTCTATTTGTTGGTCATATGTTGAATTATTGTGTTTTTAAATCCTCACAAGTTATAGAGAAAACCAAGAAAAATTAATATGGGCCTATATTTAAAATTGCTTATCTTTATTAATGTGTGAATTATTCTATATTAAGTCTTTAAAGTATATTGCAAATTTATACATTACAATTTTTTCATTATTTAGACAAAAATATGAATGTGCACCGTAATTTTTCTAATGTTAATGTTTTTTAATTCTGAATGCAAGAGAGGGCCGAAAAAACTAAATTTCTAGAAATCCATTTCTAATAGAAAAAAATTGATTGTTCTTTATGAGCAGAATATTCTGTAATTAAAAAAAAAAATGAATTAATATCTTTTACCTCATGCGTTCTGAAAATAAGAATGTCAAAATACGCATAAAATGTGAAAAACGCATTTCTTACATTCACCAATTTTGTAATAAATTTATAAGCCTGAATAATTTATCGAAGTACCTATTTGACCTTGAAAAATATGGAAAATAAGAAATGAAAAATAGGACCATTTTGTTTGAAGTTTGATTTTATTATTATTGAATACCGCGAATAAAATTATTTCAAAAATAAATTATAAGAAGTAAATAATTTATCAATTATTAACAATTACAATTTTCAAGTAAAGCCCGCCTTTTTCCCGAAATAAGGCGTCCTAGCTCTTGATTGTAATATGGCACGTATGTAATCGTCTCTTATTTTAGCAATACAAAACAAATTTTTTTGAATATATTTTTAATATCAAATAGGTATTTCCATACATTCTTTAGGCATATACTTCTACGCATTGATAAGTTCTAAAAGAAAATACGCAACTCAAGGCGACAGATTTTTACGTACCTCGCGCATTCTATACTATGTATATAGAAATTTCCATACACTTAATATAGAGTGCGCAAGGGTCGCCGCGAGTCGCGTATTTTCTCATAGGACCCATCGATATATTACAAAATTAGTGACTGCAAGAATTCATTTTTTCAAATATATTTCTCACGTAAATGCAACTTTTTCCATTTACTACACGCTTAAGGAGTTAAACAATATTAATCGATTAAAACAAAATTTAACATGTATATTCAAGTCATCATGACTTAACCTTTGTTGCTATTAGAAATTGATCGCACGAAATGCATCTTTTTCTGCCCACCTTGCTGAATCCACTTCTTTTCCACATAATTTCACTTTCGAGTTCTCTCATTTTGTTTTACAACCCATCTTAATTAATATACATTCACCACATCTTCGTGCATACAAAGTTACGAAAAAACTCTTTAGATGCAGTCTTGATCGCAGTTATTTACATACAAAAAAGTATTTAGGCAATTTTTATTTTGTAAATACGATCTTTTTTTAGTTTAAAGTGTTTTTTTCATTCACTACTCTTCTATTTTAAAAACAAATTTTGACTGATTGAAAAGTCACATCTGCGGGATGTCTCAGCTGTGGTATGTCACAACTGCGGCATGTCACATCTATGGCATGTCACATTTACGGCATGCCTCATCTGCGGCACGTCACAACTACGGCATCTCTACCCAGCGGCTTCTCTCCCTCGCGGCAAATCTCCCAGGATTAATTGTCAGAATCGCGGCATCTCTCATCAGCGGCAAGTCTCCCCAGAGGCATCTTCCCCAAGACAATTTTGTAAGAACTTCTAAAAATGGAAAAACTGCGGCAAGTCTCCCCAGCGGCATTTCTCCCCCAAGAAAATGATGTAAGAACTTCTAAAAATGGCAAAAGTGCGGCAAGTCTCCCCAGCGGCATCTCTCCCCCAACAAATTTTATAAGTAGTTTCAAAGATGGCAAAACTGCGGCAAGTATCCGCAGCGGCATCTCTCCCCCAAGAAAATTTTGTAAGGACTTCTAAAAATGTCAAAAGTGCGGCAAGTCTCTCCAGTGGAATCTCTCCCCCAAGAAAATTTTGTAAGGACTTCTGAAAATGGCAAAAGTGCGGCAAGTCTCCCCAGCGGCAACTCTTTTTGAAGAAAATTTGTTAAGTACCTCCAAAGATGACAAAACTGCGGCAAGTCTCCCGAGAGACATCTCTCTCCCAAGACAATTTTTTAAGTATTTCGAAAGATGACAAAACTGCGGCAAGTCTCCCCAGCGACATCTCTCGCCCAAGAAAATTTTTGTAAGGACTTTTTCAAATGGCAAAAGTGTGGCAAGTTGGGAGAGAGATGCAGCTGGGGAGACTTGCTGCAGTTTTGCCATCTTTGGAGGTACTTAACCAATTTTCTTGAAAAAGAGTTGCCGCTGGGGAGACTTACCGCACTTTTTCCATTTTTAGAAGTCTTTACAAAATTTTCTTGGGGGAGAGATGCCGCTGGGGAGACTTGCCGCACTTTTGCCATTTTTAGAAGTCCTTACAACATTTTCTAGGGAGAGAGATGTCGCTGGGGAGA